>NC_059298.1:13554687-13567187 GCF_017591435.1 Portunus trituberculatus
GAGAGAGAGAGAGAGAGAGAGAGAGAGAGGGGGGGAAGATTGATTTGAGTTGATTAACTTATTGCACCGTAGTGTCAGACAAATGTACAAAAGGTGGCTCGTAACTGGTAAGTAACAACCATTTGATATGCGCGCGCACACACACACACACACACACACACACACACACACACACACACACACACACACACTTTACAATAACAAAAAACAACAACAAAACAGCAGGAAAAGTGACAGAATGGAAGCCACGCAGGGCGAGACGCTAGGTAAATCTCCCGAAGCGGGGATGGCGTACTAAAATCTCGTCCAGCACGTCAGGCAGTAGCAGGTGACGGCAGACGGCATCTAATGGCAGATCCTGGGGCAGAGAGAGAGAGAGAGAGAGAGAGAGAGAGAGAGAGAGAGAGAGGCGCCGCTAGAAAAAATAAGGAAAGCAAACAAGCACATACCCAAGCAATACATACATAAACAACGAAATAAACGGACCACTTATTAGTAGCTACAATTTTGAATCAATAGGAAATTGTCTGAATCCAACACCCTGTTAGAAACGAAGTAGGTACAAGTAATTAAACAACCGTAATTAAGCAATCAAATGACACAAATCAGACAGAAGGAAATCTTATTATTGGAAAAGAGATACAGATAACTTTCAATATGTTAGAGATGAAGACCTTCAGTCAATAAAGGAAAAAAAAAAAAAACTATAACAGTCCAATATGGGGTTGTCGTAGGTACTCATTAAAAGGAACAATTAACAGTTTTTAGTATGAGACAATGCTTTAATTGGGCTTTGTTTGTGGCATCAACTAGTGCGGCCAAATTTTTGTCTGTGATACAAGTAAAATAATGAGAAGGAATTGGTTGAAATTAGTAGACGGAGGCGAGTTATATAAAGCCGCTGATACCAACCTTGAAGAACCTCCTATGCTAGGAAATACTGAGAAAGTTACGTAGTTAACGTATGGGTGAGACCTACAAGATAATGAATAGTGTGTGTGATGGCGATGTATGTGAAGGATTATCTGTGAATCAAATTGGATCAGTGACATGAGGACACATGTTGTAATAGAGCAGGGAACAGCTCGGCTGCCAGATTATGCGGTGAATGCAAGATGTTGGATTTCGAAAGAAATTTTGATGGAATATAAAAGTGTGAAGATAAAACTGGGATTGTACAGGAACAAGGGAGCTACCTACCTTGACCATAACGACCATCTGTCAGAAAGAAAACAAATAAACAGGCTTACATAGCTGCTTATTTACATTCGTATTTATTCATACAGCTTACTTAGTAACTAGCTGCTTGATTGCTGATTTTTTTTATTAAATTATTGTTTTTTCTTACTAATCAGACTATCTATTTTACTATAGTAACGAGTTTAATGGTCATTTGCTGTTTACAGTATTCTACCTATTTCACTGCTTGATATATTTTTGTTTGTTTACATATAAATGTACTAGCTTATCAACTTGCCTAGTTGCTTATTTGATTGCTTACATAATTACTTATTTGCTTGTTTACTTATTTATAGTAATTAATTGAATTGCTCGCTAAGTTGCGGGGCCGTGATGGAGAATGGCCGAAGTGACCCTCTCACCCCTCCCTGTCAGCTGGTATCCTGCGGCTCACGACCATGGTCTTCTATTTTACTAGCAATGGTAAGTCTTCTTCCATTGCTTGGAAGGAAGGAGCATACTCATAGACATTGATGTACTAAGTGGATGGGTTGTATATACGGAGAGGGATTTTAGAATTAGCGCACGTGGATTCTGTCTACAAGCACGATTAGTGGGAAATGGTGGTTATATTATTTTCTTATGGCACCTGACCAGATTTTATACTGTACCATAGTTAATGTATGTGTTATATGTACATGTATTAAATGAATGGTGTGGCAAATATATATCTTTACCTACGGTAAATTTCCAGAGTTTCACCACATTCTCTTTTCTGGACGAAACTATTTTTTTCTGGTAGATTTCGGCTTGCTTTTAATTAATTTACCACTTGTTTTTGGCGCAAATCACACAGGTTTTTTTTTTTATCACCCCCCAAACCTAACCCAACCTAATCTAACCTAACCCAACCAAACTTAACCTAACCTAACCTTAGCTAACCCAAACCTAACCTAACCTAACCCAACCCAAACCTAACCTAACCTAACCTATCTCATGAGGTGGGTAAAAAACACTTCCCTGTACGTACAGTCTCGGACACTGCACCACAGTAGGTAGAACGCCATGATCACGTAAAAACTGTACGGATTTAGCAGAGTCCTCGAAAAACTCATCGATAACTTAGAAGTAATGCAGTTCACAACCTGCACAGTGGGACATCTTGCCTCAAACTGAATTAAAATTCATACCGCGAGCCTCAAGGCCACCGTGATTGGTTGAATAAATTATGATTTTTTTTTTCATTGGCCGTCGGTTCACTTTCAAACGGAAGTAACCAATCAGCGGAAACAATAGCTCAAACAAAACGAGTCACTAATGTTGGTCCTCACGCCAGCCACTGCCTTGGGTCGAGCAGCTCTCGCGCCAGTCTGCCTCTGTTCTATTGACTCGGGAGTGAGATCACCAAAAATACGATTAAATCTTTTAAATTCGGTATCGCCATTACAAATAGGTTGCGCCTTATAAATATGAGATTCAAAATACTCGTAATGAGGAGCTCTATCTCATGAGTTGGGTAAAAAACATCTAGTGGAATGTGGTGAAACACTGGAATAATACCGTACCTACTTAGTTTTTTTGTGGGTGAAACTTGTTGCCTTTTGTCATATGTATTTTCAAAAAGGTTTTATTTGATTTTATTGATTTTCTTTTATTTCTTCTGCAATGCAAATTAATAGATTTAATGCTCTTCCACCAAAAAGAAGAAGAAAAAAAACAGGTGAAGCTATAGGACATGTAGAAAAAATATTCATCGATTAAGATAATAATTATTATTAGTTTTTCTTTTTTTATTTACATATTAATCATTGTTATATATTTTTTTCAGTGGTGGACCCTCCAGTCAGGCTGTTCATGGGAAATGACAAATATGAAAGTAAGTATATATATATATATATATATATATATATATATATATATATATATATATATATATATATATATATATATATATATATATATATATATATATATATATATATATATATATATATATATATATATATATATACATATGTATGTATGTTTAAAATTGTAATTAATTATATTGCTGTTCATATTATCATTAGCTAGTAAATTCTTTCCGATTATAAATATGATGTGTTTCCATTGATTTATATGAGACATCTTGTTACAAATATTAGTCATTAGAGTTACTTATTAAAATGATGAATTGTACCGTTCTTGATAAACCTACAGATTGCAAATGTAACAGTTTAACGTTTGAGCAGACAAAAGAAAGATGGTAATGCATGTGCACATACAGAATGAAAGTGAAATTTACAATAAGCATTCTTTACATACACATGAGGAAAGGTCATTACCTATGCTGTTATTCTCCATGCAGATGAGGACCTCATCAAGTGGGGCTGGCAGGAGGATGTGTGGTTCCATGTGGACAAAGTTTCATCAGCTCATGTCTACCTCAGGCTCAATCCAGTGAGTCTTTTCAAACATCTTTTTACTTGTAAAATACATTGATATACCATTTTGATACGCATAGATTGAAATTTTTCTTTCTTTTCTAAGTTTTTGTATTTCAGTACTTCTTACAAATGTCTGATGAACATAATGTGTATTTTAACAAAAAATTAAAAATATTTTCATGACGAATAAATATAATTTGCCTCTGGATTAACTAAATGTTAATGATAACAATGTTCATCTATGTAAGTGATGGTGGTGGTGGGAACAGTTTAAACTATCACTCATAATGTCCACCTTTTTCTGTTTGTTTAAATAGCCCATATGCTTACCCATATGATGATTGATTTATACTGTTAAGTTTTCAGAGGTTTTGATTTTCATGAGGATGGAAAGAATTGTTGATCAATTTTTTTCAGTTGTGGCATACTTTACCTACATGGTATTTACCAGGTATAAATAACATGTTTCGCTTGGAATATATTATGTAGCCTATATCTTGTAAAAATGGTTACTTGTCATCTGCAGGAAATAGGGCAGTAAAGTGTCAGGAGATATTGTAGGGTATATACCTGTTCATTGAGGTACAGTAATGACTTACTTTTATTTGTGAATCTTTCTTCCTGTGGCAGGGCCAGACTATTGATGACATCCCCATGGCAGTGATAGAAGATGCTGCTCAGCTCTGCAAAGCAAACAGTATTCAGGTGCATATACCATATATTTTTATTTTATTCTTGTGAGATGTTTGTGTTTATAGAATGAGTGATGAAAGCAGTGAAAGTGTGTATAAAAAAAATATGTGCACAATATATTAAATGTGAAGGAATTAATTGTGGAATAGTTTAGGTCAGATGCAACACCTTCAAGATGGTTATTTGTAAAGAATGGGTAGAGGTGAGATGACAAAATGTGCATTACATAGGTAGGTGTTATCAAGATAGAATATTGCAATAACAATATCAGGTTTTCTGAGTAATTTTCTCATGATATCTATTCATCAATATCACCAGTACTTTTGGTTCCAAACTAGTGATAATAATTTTAGTTATTGGAACATGAGCCTGTTAAAGTTTTTAATTTTAAAAATCAAATGTGTTATTTTACTTTAAACACTATTGTTCATTAATGAAGAAACAATATAAACTTTGAATTTGATTATTTTCGAAGATTTGAGAAAAATATAGAAATAAAGATTTGAACTTATCAGTTTTTCACTTAATATATCAATATCATTATTGCTAGTATTGGAATTAGTGATAAATCAGTTATTGGTTGATGAATTTAATTTATTGCCAATAATGTTAGTGTTATTGATTTATTGTATTTGTTATCACAGCCAGCTATGTACAGTATACATGGTCGAGTGGATGCCATAAACGTGATTGGAAGACTCATGATGAAATGGGAAGACATTGCTTGAATACCTTAGAGGATGTTGGAATTGGAGATTGAAATGTGTGTGAAAAGCAAAATTGACTATTGAACATTAAGAATGGAAACTATGTAAGAAAAATTGTTGTCAGAAAGCTTTCGGTTAGATTTACGTACGTACTTGTTTTTTTGTGCTTTCATTTATACTATTAACACAATTCGTCTAATATGCTGCAGTTTTTATCAAAGAAGTTGTTTACACATTGTGAATATATAATGATATGCCATCCACACAGGGCAATAAGATGAACAACGTGGATGTAGTCTACACACAGTGGTCCAACCTACGCAAGACTCCAGGGATGGATGTTGGTCAGGTTGGCTTCCATAGTGAAAAAGAGGTGAGTATCTTTGATGGCATGGATTATTTTTTGTTAACTTTTCATTACTTAATCACATTAATCTGAAAATCTTACTGCCATACTTGTTTTTTTGTATGATTATTGTCCTCAAGCTGGAAGGAACCATTCCAATACTAACATGCAGTGTAGCAGCTTATGCATATGACATTGTAAGATTTAAAATGAAAAGGCTTGAGTAAATTCTATAAGCTTTATATTTTTAAATGGTTGTTCTACTTGATTTTACAGGGGCAGTTTATATATATTTATATATATTTATATATTTGTATTTTTTTACATAACTTTCTTCAGTTGGTAGATGTTTCTTTTGAATCTCATATTCCCCAACTTTTTACTTTCTTTTTAAAATTTTGTTTAAAACAGATCTTCAATTTTCTTCCTGATATGTACACTATGATAGTGATTCAGCATTCTGGATAATCACTTGAACACTCATTCTCCAGGTCCGCAAAATTCGTCTAGAGAAGCGCATCAATGAAATAGTGAACCGATTAAACAAGACCAAAGTTGAGTCCCATCCTAACTTCAGACAAGAAAGGGAAGAAAGAGATCGACAGGAACGTAATTTAGCCAAGAAAGAGCTCAAGGAGAAGCAACAGAAGGAAAAGGAGGAATTAGAAAAAAGAAAAAAGGAACAAGAGCTTAAGTGAGCTACTCTTTAAATTAAAGTTATTTTTATTCATGAAATACCTTCACCAATCATTCAAATTTTATTTGTAAATAAATTGAAACACCAATTCTGATATACAACTATTATATTTCAGAAATTACACCTCACTGTTTTCATCAGCCAGCATGAAGACTAACAAGAATGCAGTTGATGAAGATTCTGATGATTTTATGTGATATTCCAACAAGCAGTGTGTTGACCTACAAGAGTGATTGTTGTTAAAACCATGAACTTTAGTTACATGGGATATCAAAGAAATGCATAGGGAAGGCTTTACTCACCAAAGGGGTGACAATGACACCTCTGCTTTGGTTGTGATAGTGGTGTAGGCAGATAGGCATGACTCACCATTCACTCGTATCATGCAAGGTGGTCAACAGGTGATATCTTGTGCCCTTCAATTGCTGAACTACAGAAATTGAATAAGTATATAACCTAAGACTTGTGTATTTTTTTACATTTAACAAAATGGCTTTCTTTTTTTTATTTATTTTTTTTACAATTATTTTAGGTATTTTCAAGCCAACTTTTTTTTATATATTCATTTAGCAGCATATTGTTATGGCAATAATGAGGTCTTATCATAAGCCAAATTAATTTATACATGCTAAACATGGATTATTTGAAACTTGGTCTTTACTTCTCAGTGCACCTTTGAGGGATAATGCTATGTTTGTGTGCCAAGATAGTGGGATGTTCAGGTACAGTAAGAGGTTTTTTTGACATGGGATGAGTATTGTCAGGTTTACTCTGGTTGAACCCACATTATCAAAACTTTAGTGAACAACTGGAAACAATTAGGACAAACAGAGTTCTTTCTAAAAGTTCTTCAGATAGAACTCCATTTCAAACCAGCTTGACCAGTTATGACATGTTAAGTAGAATTATGGGCATATTCCCTCTTTCCTGTTCATGGCCTTCACATTGGTAGGCCTCATTGTTGTCATTAAAAATGAGAATACAGAAAAATGGTATGTACTCACCACATCAATTTCCCCAAATCAGTACCACCATTAGACATGCCTTCCTCATAATTTGTTTATTATGCTAACCTTCTGAGTCATCTCCTCCTTGTGCAATTTGAATAGTCTGTAGCCAGTTGCTTTGCAGATTTCTTAGTAGTCATTTTGAAGAAAAGCTTGTGTTCATATAGTACAGTTTTAAAACATGTGATGAAGGCAACTGAGATGATGCTTACATGAGCAGATTTACTTTGAGACTGAAGACAATGATTTGTGGTTGCAGACTACAGCATTAGACCGTGAGAACACTTTATGTGACAGGTGCATGTTTGTGTTAATGATGCAGTGAGCAGCAGGTGATTTGAATTTGTGGTTAGCAGCAATGTGTAAAAGTGAGATTGAAGCTGAAATCATGGTTAACAAGGGATGACTTATGAGATACAATATGCTAAATATTCTATTGGAGCAAAAGGATTGGCAGTAACATATATACATCCATACTTATTTCACGGCTGTCTTTTTCCAAAACGGAGTTGACCAAGACAAGGCATACAACATTCACGTTCACACCTATTCACACCATTCTTGACCCCTAATGGAGAAGAGAAAGTACTGCCCCTACTTTACTGCCATCAGTCACACAGGTTGGAAAGCTTCATTAGAAACAACGCTCCTTCATAGTAAGTACTCTCTCCTACAACACCTGTGTGAGACTGTTGATGCATGGCACCTCTCTCTGAGTTTGCAGGGCTGTGTCATTCTTCACACACTCAACTGCTCTTCATTTGATTCTGTCAAAATGAAATTATTCTACCACATTAAGTGTCAGTTCTCTTCTATGTTATCTACCCATCTCTTAAACGGTGTTTTGCATGTTCACACCTCTAATACATGATATTACTATCCTCACCAGCATATCATTATCCATTTATCTCAACATGTCCTTCATCTCGGCACACATTGGTCTGTCCTGCCAAGTCTCGTGCAACATGTTTTCATTTCCTCATTTCTGATTCAACCCATCAGTTACTTCACATATAGGTACTCCTCATACATCTCAACACCATTACACTAAACTCTTTGTCTGCTACTTCCATTTTCCAAGTTCCAGCACTGTACTGTACGGTATGTTAACTGAACGCATTGGAGAAAGGATGTTGGGTGGATGGGGTGTTGGTTTTGCAATTGAGTTGCTTTGCAAGTTGAAGCAAAATACCAAATGAGTATCTCAAACTTCTTATAAGTAGAGGCACTTATAATCCTAGATACCTGCACCTGGTACGTCCAACCCAACTTCTTTCCATCTTTATTTAACTATTTAACTGTTCTGTTCTTAGTTATGTACATAATTTTTTTTTTCCCATCTTCAATTTCTCACTTATGTTCATTCATACTTACCCTTTATAAATTTGCTTTATCAAAAACAAAACTAGATTCACATTTTATTTTTTCTCATGAGAATGACAATCACTGAATTATTTACCTAGGTAGCTGTTGTATGTTAGTTGCACATTATGAAAGTTAAGAATTTAGATGTTTAAAAAATCCTTTGTAAGTTAAAAGTAGCAACTACACAAAATAAACTGGAATGAAAACTGTAATCATGTAGCTTGGCCTTTTAAAGAGACTTCAAAATACGATAAAAAAAAATAAGAAAAATTACATGAGGAATGTCATGCCAGGATGTTGTTGCTTGTAACTTTGCATCTGGAATCCAAACTAATGACTAGCTAAATTAATAAAGCTAGACTAGGTAAATTGCACACCAAAGTTATATGAACTTAAACAAAGAAGCTCACACCCAAAACCAGTTATCCCAACAAAGCTTATAATCTTATTTTTTTCTGAAGAGAAAAATGCAAACAATTTTAGCATAAATGGATTTTAAGGTTAACTAAAAAAATCTAAAACCAGAAAAATCTAGCACCCACTACCAGTTCATATGGCTACACAAAATGATTCCCATATGGGAAAATTTCTTCATAGTACTACTGTTAATAAGACTATACCAAGTGCTTAATACTGAAGAGCACTCACACTTCACTCTTGAAAGTACTCTGAGGTTTGAGCACAAAGTTCTTTCAGAGTTGAATATTACTAGCAGGGTGTTAGGTGGTAGCCTTTAAAAGTGTACTCACCAAACAACAAACAATACTACTGGAGAAAAATTAACACATGCAGACAAAGGAATGATACAAATGGATCATTCAAATGTCATACAAAGCTTCTTAGCAAAGAGTGAAATTAATAAAAAGGGCACCCAAAATATTTAACATCCGGCTAGCACAAACCAATTGTTTTTTCCTTAGAGGAGACTAATCATAAAACTTGGCTTCCCAGATGAAGTGGGTAACACTTCCTATGTGAATTAAGTATCATAAAGCTTCCAGACCCACACTAAATACAAACTCAGATTTCTGAAAAATAAAGCTACACGAGAAATATGATATCTTACATTTCCTCTCCAAGATGAAATGAAAAATCACTGAAAAGACTTAAAACATAAAATTCTTCCCTCATAAGTGGAAAGCACTTAGCTTGGGAATAGCAATAAATTCCCCATTATCACAACTCTGCACATGCACGTGTGCGCACGCACCCCCACACACACACACACACGCGCACATACACACACACACACTAGTTTAGTCACCACAGCCATTCACAGGTCAGGTTATGACATGGCAGATTCATGGATAATTTGGATATTGGTGCTTCTCTACAAATAAGTACCATATGCAGTATTGTCTAGGCTAACCTGTATTCAATGTCACAATGCAGCTAACAACCTTACTAAATATATTTAAATTATTAGAAACAAATATCCAATAAATGTAAATCACCTCATTTTAGTTTTGGTGAATACTTCCTTTTAGCAATTAAATTAGACAATGTATCTTTCCTTACTAAATGATTCAAGATACTCTAGGCTTTTACAGTTCCAGTATTCAGTTAAATTTACAATTGCACCAATGTTGTAATAATATCCTGTTAACACCATTTTATAAATTTAAAGCAATCAGTAAAGCTATGCTATATAAATACATTTTCATTTCAATACATGATATATTTGTACTGGTTAAGTTGCATTCATTAGAGTTATGTACAACTACCAACTGCGCATGTCAAATTTTACCTGCTATGCTTGAGAAGTTATGGTTTTGCACTTATAGATTTTACAGTGCCTGAGTGCACTTAGGGTAACCTGTTGTCATCAGGTACACTAATAACTGGGGGAGGCAATTACTCGAGTCATCTTTCCCTGGAAAAAAAATAAAAAATAAATAAAAAATAAAATAATAATGTTCTGAGCACTTGGTAGCTGGTTACCCTGAACACTTGAGCGAGTAGTTTGGTGGAGGGCAAGATGAATAATGGCAGCAAATTTAAGGCATCAATCATACACACACATTTTTCTGTACATTTGATGTCAACTTGAAATTTGTATTATTAATCCTTAAAAAGAACCTATGATGATGCCAGAGGAGTAAACTAGAAGAGTGAAAACTTATTTCCAAATAAAAAAAATCACCTCCTATCAAAATTGATAGTTGCCATATTAACAATGTGTGTTCTGCATTAAAGGCTTTAGCTATACGAAAAAAAGGACACTGGAATGGAAAAGTGGACAATGGCTTTCACACTTTGAGGACCTAGAGCATGAAAATACAGGGCTACCACTTGACTCTAGGATAATTAGAGACCAAAATCTTTGTCTATTTCCTAGGTTGCTGAATCACTCCAGGCTTGACAGCATGACTGGGGCGAGAATCATGGGTGGGCACTGGCTTCTCATGGGTGTGCTTCACAGCAGCAGTAGGGAAGTCTTTGTCCACCTTTGCAACAACACCAGATACCATCATTGGAGGCTTCGGAGGGCTACAAGACAAAATGTTTTATGAATATTTGTTATGACAGTCACTTAATATTATAAACACACACACACACACACACACACACACACACACATTCAACCTCTTCTTTCCTAACTATCCTTCTCTCTCATGATACCTTGATCTTGATAGCAGTCTACCCTGAAAGGAGTGATAATGACGAAAGACACTTTACCTTTCTCTACCTTAACCCTATCTTCTTGCTTGCTTCCCCATTTCCTAAACTATTTTTCTTGATTTTTTCTCCCTTTTTTACAATATGAAAACTGCTAATGAAATCTGAATATTATGTGGTTTTGTAAACCACATGTATACAAAAGGAAATAAAGTGTGGGAATGTAACTCTTCATAAAGAAATTAACTTCATCTTGTTTTATAGCATCTGTTTCCTTCCCAGCATTTTATTGTTGAAGACATTTAATGCAATTATAATTGTAGGTAATCTTAAGTTTCATCAAAGACTTCAACAGGAATAATTTTAAGATATTCTTGAAACTCATCAAAACCATTTTTGCCAAATAAAATTCTAAGATTTAATGCTGTATCTTAAAAATATTAATTATCGGGATAATACCAAACAAAAACCTCCCATAGACAACATCTCACCTCTTAGAAACAGGCATATCCTCTTCCTCATGATCATCTTCACTGTCTTTGTGATGTTTTGCTTGTGCTCCTTCTTTATCGTCTAGACCCCTGTGTCTCTGAGGAATCCGCACACCAGCAACTTTCACTGAAACATTGTGAGGCATTGGGATTAATCTGATTTAAATTGAATTATCCCAATTAATCACAAGGTAAAGGGCGACGCGTCCCAGCACGAGTCACGTACCCAACATGCACGCCACCCTCCTTCCCAACAGCTGCACTACATTTACTTAGCTTCCTTGCAATGAATCTAGGAATGAAGGGTTACAGCTAGTGTATTCACAAGTACAGTGCAGATAAACCCAACTCACTACCTTAAATGCATACAATGCCATGTCAGGAAGGAGGTTAAAAAGTAAGTTTAATCACTTGACAACAAGCGCCACACCAATGTCACTCATATCAATTGCTCAATACGAGAATCAAAGTCTTTCTATACCTCATCCACTATTACTTACTTGCCGGAGGATGTCCACCTTTGATTTCAACTTCCTCGTTGGATGACATCGTGTCTGGATAAATGAAATGACAGCACTGTAGAAATACGCCAAGGTGTTGCGAGCCAGCTGACTGTTCTGTGTGACGGAAGGCCTGTGGCGCTCTCTGTCGACGGCAACCAGCAACTCGACTCATCCCGCCAGGTTTGACTGTGCGTGTGTCAATAATAGTACTATGTAACTACTGAAGAGTTCCTTATTTTTTTCTAAATAAAATAACTACATTTAAACTACATTTAAATAGCCCTTTAATCCCCTTGACTACAAATAAGTAGGTAAGGCAGGAGGGTCGTCCTGATCTACATAGTGTTTTCCACACCTTGAGTGGCCGGTTTCTACAATGGTACAGAGGTGTCATCAAGTTCGATGACAACACAGAATTATACGATTATAAATTTTCTCTATAATGTCGAGTAGCCTCGTTCTGGAAA
>NC_059298.1:13572187-13587187 GCF_017591435.1 Portunus trituberculatus
ATGATAGTAGCAACAACGACAAAGACAGCGACAAAAATGACAATAATAGTAATAATAATAATAATAACAATAATAATAATAATAATGATAATAATAATAATAATAATAATAGAAATAATAATGGTGGTAACAACAACAACAACAACAACAACAACAACAACAACAACAACAACAACAACAACAACAACAACAACAACGACAACAACAACGCGAGATGCACACACCCCAATTCCCGTCGACAGAATGATCTATAGAGACACACGCAAATATATACATGTAAACTTTACTGTCGCTCTTTCAACTCACTCTTACTAACATTATTATTCCAACACGCGTCTTATGTTTTTCCCACTAATTCCGAGCCGTGAATGAGCCTGACTTCCTCCACTTTAACATAAATCATGTAGCTTTATGAGGCCAGGAACAGTGTGCGCTGAATAAGGCGGCGACGGTCATCAGATAAGTGAGCACAAAGGTCGGCAAGAGGAAGTGGGTGGTGGTGTTGGTGGGTTTATGGCACCGACCACTACGCCCACACACCTCTCTCTCTCTCTCTCTCTCTCTCTCTGGTCCGTGTTCGCACAACGTTTCAGTGTTTCCTCTTCTACTCTTGTTTATTGGGAGTTATTCAGGTTTCCCAAGAGTGTTTTCCTGATTCTAGCGACAATTTAACAAGGCTTTGGCATTATTACTCGAAAATAAAAAGAAAATACGTTCGTAAGAATCCAATTAATCATTTCTGTGGTCTTTGAAAATAGTCCTTATGAGAAAACAGTACTAGTCTCTCTCTCTCTCTCTCTCTCTCTCTCTCTCTCTCTCTCTCTCTCTCTCTCTCTCTGTGGGTGGTTGAGTGGGTGGATGCAGGCGCCTTCAGTGTTTTGAACGTAACTTAATAACGTGTTTTCATTTGAACTGATATTAATGAAATTTTTAGTTTTTATTCTGTTTCTATGTGAAGTTGAATGTTCTTACTATGCCATTGGGTGGAAAAAATAGGATACATTTGTTTTTCATTCATTCATTCATGTATTTATATTTATCTATTCACATATTTATTCATTCTTTATCTTCAACGGCGGCTTTTCCTTTTTTTCTTCTTTTATGTCTGTGATACGATAGGCCGATAAGAATTCCATGTTAGAACAAGGAGGTAATAAAAGAACGGAATATAGTATTGTTATAATGATAAGCTCACCTTCTGATTCATAATTCTTCTCTCATGACACCAAAATAGGATCGAGATAATAATAATAACAATAAGTTCCTAAAGCTAAGAGCATTGCATAGAGACGAAGGCAAGAGGGAAGGAAAAAAATAGCTCCATGCCTTGCTGTTGCCATTATCAACTTCTGTGTGGATATTTTTTCTATTTCAGATGAATAATGCGTTCCCAGCAGAGAGAGAGAGAGAGAGAGAGAGAGAGAGAGAGAGAGAGAGAGAGAGAGAGAGAGAGAGAGAGAGAGAGCGGGAGGGAGGAAAGACATATCACAAAAAAAAAAAAAAAAACCCTGTATTCCCCCTCAAAGATTCATCCTCGGAGATTATTATTTTCAGTCTTATTTTCTTCTGACAAAATAATTTATTATTTTTTTGATAAGGTTTACTCGTATACTGTCCTTCATCGATCAGGCTCACGGCGGGAGATGAAGTCGCGGTAATCTAATCAGTCATGTTCAGAAAACCTTCCCCATCACTCACACAACACCCACTATAACATCCCACGCAATTATTCTACTTGGCACTCTCTATCCCACATATGCTTTACAGGAAATGGTAACTCCAGGTATGTCTTTGAGTTCAGTGCTTTAGATCATTAGGGCCAGGGACTTCGTGTGGCTGTGTGTGTGTGTGTGTGTGTGTGTGTGTGTGTCAGTGTAATCAAAGGTCTGAGCGGGTGCCAGACTTTATCACGCACCTGCACCGCCCCGCCAGTACTCGTGCCCACACCAGCCCGGCAACCAACAGCAGATTGTCATTACGTGCCTCTCATGCCCACCACAATCAGATCATCTGTGCCCACATTCTCACCGCAGCCACAAAGTCTACCCTCGTTTTATACCAACAATGACAACTTTTAATTCGTATATTATAATTATTCTGTGTTTGGTGTCAGCTCTTTTTATACAGACCAGTAGATAACATCACATTAATTTCAAAAGAAAATAATCACTGCTGATCAGTTTTGTTGATTATTTGTTCACTACCACCCCCATTACAGTGTATTTTCTCAGACACAGAGAGCAGGCGCCCGTAGAACCAGGTATCACGCCTGTGTATCTTGGTTATTGATGACCCGACAGAGAGCTATAGTTTATCAGCGAGCATCAGCCACCAGCCGCCAGACTGTGCTATCACTCAGAACTGTTTGACTCAACACTGTCCAGTCTGCCTCAAGGATTTGTAGAGGAAATAATGATTAAAAAAATTATGCAGTTATTCTCTGTTTTGTTTCTGTCCCTATAAAAAAGAACAAGGATATGGTAAAGCGGTTTCATTAAGATCCAAAGAACGTTATTTAATGGTGATCACATGTAGGTCCTGGGAGGGATAAGTTTGTTAAGAAAACTGCAAGAAAGATTATCATTATATCGGAGTATGCCTTATAAAGTACATATAATTCATCACTTCTGTAATGGCACGGCCAACATTGTCATTTATTAACAATATCTAGTCATTTGTCAATTTCACAATTAGATGGAATTTACATTATATATATGATTCCTTAAAAAGTATCCAAATTAATATCTTATCATGTAACACTTCCCTTGAAACCAACACGAGTTGCCAAAGTGGCTTAACTTGTGGGTCTTCTTTCATCTAGTGCTCCAGGATGACGATGCCAACGAGCTCACGGCCAAAGTCATAAAGAAACTCAAGCGAATGTGATATAAACTAAGCACGGCACTTAGTGGATCTCAAACGTAGAGGTCAGTGGAGCATACACTTAGCCGTATAAAGGCAGTGGTCGTTTGTGGTCAGAATGATCCTATACGCCTGATGAGGGAGTGAGCAACAATAATAAATATCATGTAGTCCTAGAACAACTTCACTTACATTCATGGGGTTGAAGATCTGATCTAGCCCACAAAAATATGCGGATACATAAGTAAATATATTGACAGATAGATAGGAAGAGATAGATAGATTGATAGATAGATAGATATATAGATAGATAAAATATAGATAGATATATAGCTAGATAGATAAATAGATAAATAGATAGATATATACATATAGATATAGATAGGTAGATAAACATAGATAAGTAAGCTAGACAAATAGATAAATAGGTAGCCAAATGAATAAATCGAATAGATAAGATAAACAAAGCAAGTAGGCTTAAAACAATCCCTATTACTAGTTATCTCTACCTCATTCCTCGTCCTAGTTTTGTATGGATTTTTTGAGTCACAAGAATCACACAGAACATTCTGAATTTCGAGTAAAGGAACATTCTTTTATGCAGATGGTGGTCGTGATGCGAGGTGTGTGGTTCGCCCCATCCACTTCATTACCCATAAATTAAAGTCACCATAGATTACGTGTGTGTCACTTAGTCTCACTATGTGTCACTGAAAGAGAGAGAGACATCACCACATTCCTGCTACTTTCCACAATTCGTCATATTGATAAAAGCATATCATGGATCATTGCCACACTAAGGTTTGAAAGTTACATAAAAAAACCTACTCTTATCTCATCTTTCCTATATCCTTTAGACTGTACATATGATTTGAAACCCTTATCTGTGTCAACTGGAAGTGGCGGTATGAAACTGGCTAACTCAGGCACGTGTTTGCTCCATGGATAAAGGGTGGGCTTTGTTTGTCTGTATGGAACGCAGAAATCTTCATAAGGCAGTGTGTTTCCAAGGCTACCGTCGTGAAGGGGGCGGAAGGGGTAGATGAAGAAATTACCAAATTCTCGTACATATTTCAAAATGGTTGTTCTTTATTCACATTTAGTACATGTTAACAATTTATTAACAGATATGCAGAGATAGATAGATAGACAGACAGATAGATAGGTACCTAAAGTTGCCTCTACAATTATCTTGAATGCTAAGAATTTACCTTCATCTCTTTTACTACTATATATCCCTTTCTAACCTGCATCTCTCTGACGAATTAGATATAAAGACAATCTAGTTTGTTCTCGTAAGGACTTTATACAAAAAAGAGTTTAAGATATCCTCTAATCTTTTCAGTCACTCATTTCTGTACTCACTCCACCACTCCCATATCTCTCTTGTACCGACTCCAACACGTGCACATATACTTAAATCAGTAATAGAGAGAGAGAGAGAGAGAGAGAGAGAGAGAGAGAGAGAGAGAGAGAAAAGCAGCATAGCATAGTCTAGATGAGGTTTGTTTTAGTCTTAGATATTACTTAGGACCTTCTATTTCCAACACTAACGTACCAAGTCCAGAGAAAGTATTTTTGATAACGGCCGCCAGATATCAAGTACAAGATTAATGATCGTGGTGACGGCAGGAGGGCATAAGAATGGATCCAGTACTATATATGGCGGATCAGGCCTTCTCTCACAGTGCATATAGATGAGAGCGAACAGGTATGATATAGTCTGGGATTATGTGTTACGCATTGTGTAATTATTGTCATCCATCCACCTTTCTTTCGTGTCATACGGCAGGGAACAATCGTTGCTCCCGTATATAGCAGCATAAGAATGAGAGGAAAAATAACGTCGTGTTCCCAGGTTTTCAATGCTTTCTGCTTTTCTTTTTGAGGAGGAAACGAGATTAGAATGCAGGTGAAATTGATACATTACACAGAGCTTGGTGGTATTAAGATCTATGGTAATCTTCAACAAATCTGGGATGACAGAGAAGGAAGACAATAAATGCTTGTTTGGTATGACGATCTACGAATAATGTGCGAGAATATGTATCGTGTATGTGGAGTAAAACGTATCCACATATCATCACGTCACGGATGACAGGAAATATATATCTAATCGTCAATTCCTGCACTGAAATGCGTCACCACCACTATCCACACAATGTACTAAAAACACTGGTCACAAGGTTAGTCAATCAATGGTGTTTCAAGGTCTGGATCTGTGCACTGATTTACTATCACAGACGGAAGTAACACGCAACATAATTATGGTATGTGCCCCCTTATCATCACGCTGTGCGGCCGATAAATACAAAGGCATGGAGCGGCGTGTGAGCAGTGGCAAGTGAAACACACCGCGTCACATACACACACACCTCCAGGAAAGTGTTCTCCATACACTGCAGGTGAATAAGTCTTAGGACCATAATAGTCAGAAACATTTCAGCATCGCACCTCCGCTACTTCAAACGTATTTTTTTTTTTGTAGTTCTAGTGACAGATGAACAAGGTTACTACATTATTTATAGAAGAAACACCCATAGAATCCCGGCTTATCATCTGTGTCCTTTCAAAATAGTTGTGGTGAGGGAGTAGAGCGTTTCAAAACGGACCTTAGCCACATTTAGGACATTAAAGCCCTGCCCTGAAGACATTGATTCAGGGACAGCACTCTAGAACTCTTATAGACTGTAGTGGAAGTTGAATACAATTTTCAAGCGTGTTTGATGATCACTGAAAGTTGATCAATGATTTTTTGCATCTTAGAGGGAAAAATATTGATGAAAAGGAAATCTGACCTCTGTCTGACCTCCGTGCTCTTTTGAATATAGTCCTAGTAAAGGCTTACAGTATTCGCTCAAGAATGTCTCACCATAAGTGTGTGTGTATTCTTGCTGTTATTGTGAGTGTAGGACTGTGAAAATGTTCCTATAGAGTTGCAAGATTTTCAAGAGTGCCAAGCTTGTAAAGACGAATTTTGAGATGCACAGTACATAAGAAAAGTGAGAAGCTGCAAGAGGCCGCCAGGCCTGTATGATTGAAACTACCTAATCCGATCTATCACCCTCATCCATAAGTTTATCTAATTTTCTTTTAAAGCTTCCTATTGACTCATCACTGACTACATGACCACTGAGTCCGTTCCACTCATCAACCACTCTGTTTGAAAACCAGTTTCTTCCCATTTCTCTCCTAAATCTGGATTTTTCAAGCTTAAACTCGTTATTTCTGCTTCTGTCCCCGCTACTGATCCTAAAAACTTCGTTCGTGTCCCCTTTGTTATAATCTTTATACCACTTAAATACTTTTATCAGGTCTCTAAGGAATGGAAATTCCGTTTCTTCAGTCTCGCTTCATAGGGAATATCCCTCATCCTCTTTATCTTTTTAGAAATCCTCCTTTGCACTGACTCCAATAGAGTTATATCCTTCCTATATTGTGGGGACCAGAATTGTACCGCATAGTCAAGATGTGGCCTGATCAACGCCAAGTATAATTTTAGTATTACTTCGGGACTATTGCTTTTAACAGCCCTAAAAGTGAATCCTAGTATCCTATTCGCCTTATTTCTGGCCTCTGCATTGCTTCCTTGGTACCAAGATCGGAGCTGACTATGACTCCTAATTTTTTTCATACTTGGAATTTCCTAGTGCCTCGTTACTTACCGTGTACCTATTGTGTGGATTATCTCTACCTAAGCTCAGTATCCTGCATTTGTTAATGTTGAACTGCATTTACCATTTATCTGTTCATTCTTTCATCCTATTCTACCTGAAAGGCAACGACATCCGAATTAATCTACCTATCTTTGTGTCGTCTGCAAGTTTACTAATATCACTACTAATTCCACTATCCAAGTCATTAATGTATATTAAAATTAATAATGCCCCTAAAACTGAATCCTGTGGCATCCCACTAATTACTTGACCCCACACGGAATTAGATCCATTAATTACTAACCTCTGTCGCTTATCGCCTAACCACGCTTTAAATTAATGTACAGTCAGATTATCAGGTATATATTTTCCTCCCATTCACAAGCTGCAAGGAACAATCATCACTAAGGGTTACTGAATAAGGCTTCGTATTTTGAAAGGATATGGAGTCTAGCTAGTAGGTTTTATTTTTATTTTTATTTTTATTTATTTATTTATTTATTTATTTTTTTTTTTAATTAGAGGGAAGATCTGTCAGTTCTTCATGAGCACTTTTTTTTCTCAACGATGGTATAGAATATTTGTTTAACAGCCACAAATATCCTTAAAGACCTTATAATATCCACTACAGTCTGAAAATAAGAAGGATGTTTATTTCTTAAGTGCCACAAGGCTGGTTAGTTTCGCTCTCATGGATTTTTTTTTTCTTTTATTGCCAGTGATGCTATAAAATCTTTTTGAACCCTTTGACTACTAAAATTCTTTTTCCGTTTGGTGCAATAGTTATGTATAAGTTGAGAGGAGAACTTCAAACGATTACTCTCACAGAAAATTTGTTATCGAATATCTAGGAACAATCTTCAGTGGCTGCAACTTGGTGGCTTCCTCCATGAGTAAATATCTAATGATCACCATAATAATAATACGCGTGCTTTTAACAGTCATTGGGTTAAATTGCCACAGGAATGATGAAAACATCCTTGAAAATCCCATAACTTCCACTACAACCTCTTGAAAGTAGCCGGGATAAGAAGCTATAGTGTTTGAGAATTATGATCGAGTGTTACAGCTTTCTAACACAAAATTCCTTTGAGATGAGTTACTAAAAGATAAAAGCAAGTATTCTCTGACGTTTAAAGTGACATTAAGTTGGTTTGTGGCTTTATCAAACAGCGGCAACGAACGTGGAATTTTTAGACAAGGTCACCGGAACTTTTTATGATCTTTTTAAAGCTACATGGTGCGGAAGTATCATAGGAAGTGGTCTAGGGTAATGGCTTCAAGGTATATATATGGTGATCCTGCTGATATGGTTTTGTGAGTCTATAGATTACTCTGCAATTGACTAGGTAATGAGTGGTTAGGTAGTGATTTGGAGACTCGTTTTATTACTTTCTAGAGTGTGGTCAGCTTGGTGGCAGTGGGGAGCTTGGGGTGAGGGACGGGGTGTGTGGTGGGGAGTGTGACCTTAAACAGCTTTCCTTCTCGTTTCTCTTCTGTAGTGTACCGCCACGCCACTTTGCTCTTAATGGATGGGAAAAGAAGGGAAGGAAAAAAAAGTAGAGAAACATGCTTAAACTTCTACGTGGTGATTAAATTTTTTTTTTCTTTTTCTTTCTTCTGTATTTTCTTTTTGTTAAATAGTGTATTTAATTTTAATATATCTATTTTTTTATTGAATAATTTATTAATTTAATTATATTCTTGCTTTATTACTTTTACTTTCTTCTTTATCTATCTATCTAACTGTCTATGTTTTATCTATTTATCTATTTTTTTGTCACAAGATGATTTCAGGCTTCAGTTAATCTATTCCTATTTTTATTCTTATTACTTAAAACACTCTATCCTGCTTATAACAATATCCAATACCCAAGAGCTTGAATGTCACGCGTGTCACTTTGGTGCTGCTGCGGTGACATTTGATTACTTCGGTCAGTGAGTCAAGCTTGCTCAGTGCAGGGAAACACCCTGGCATTGTTCGGGAAGGCTTAGTTGGGATGGACTTTTCTGGTATACACAGTTCATCTTCAGTTCTGCTTTGCTTTTTTTTTTTTTTTGTGGTGTAGCGGCGGAAGATACCCAAGTGGTGTTATCATTTTATCCGCCTTCAGTTGCAATGGTTTGTGTTGGAAAGAGGAGGAGGAGGGGGAAGAGGAGGAGGAGGAGGAGGAGGAAGACGAGGACGACGAAGAGGAGGACAAGGAGGTAGGGGAGGAGAAGGAGGAGGAGGAGGAGGAGGAGAAGGAGGAGGAGGAGGAGGAGAAAAGAAAGAGGAAAAGGAGGAGGAGAATAAGAACAAGAACAGGAACAAGAACAAGAACAAGAAAAAAGAACAACAACAAAAACATAAAACAACCAACCAACCAACCAACCAACCAACTAACCAACTAAACAAACAAGCAAACAACCAACACACAAGGCAAACAACCAAACAATAAGTTAGTACATACACACCAAACCTTCCTGTGGTCAGGCTGAGTAATAAATGACAGGAAGCCACAGACAGACAGGCAGGCAGACAGAGAGACATACAGATAGGTAGGCAGGCATGACGAAGTGGTTGGGTGACTGTGGCGGTGTGACCACAACAAACCCAACCAGCTGACAACAAAGGGGTCATGCCAAGGCTAGTCAACAAACACGAGAGAGAGAGAGAGAGAGAGAGAGAGAGAGAGAGAGAGAAAAAATGATAACACAGCACATCCGGTACCAAAGATTAGTCACAGTGATCGTTACCTCAGACCATGGCGGCTTCCATCCACCATTCTATTACTCATTTGTATATAAAGAATATGAATGATTGCTTGAAAGACTGAAAAAAAGAGAGAAGAACAAGATGAGTAATAGCGTTCCCCCTTTTCCTTCCCCTCCCCTCCCTGAAATAGGTAAATCGAGTAGAAGAGGAAGTAATCGATATATTTCGAGAGTGCCGTGTCCCGTCCCAGATACTCAAGCAGCAGGGAGGCGATATAGGGCCAAACAACACTTCCATGGCTTCTCATAGGATTATCACACCCCCTTTGTTTATTTAGAGAGCACCACTTCTCACACCAGCGTAATACAGCAACAGACGAACACTGTGGAGACGAAACACATCCCCTTAACCTGATACAGACTTGCAACACCATTCTGGCAATACCAAAAGCAACCTCGTGATTGTGTGTTTACCGGCAATAATCATTAAGGTCACGTCCATGTCAACCGTCTGTCATCCCCAGTCATGTCCTCACTCACCCCCATGCCCCAGTACCAGTCAGGGCACTGTGAGGTGGAGGAAAGTGAGCCTGACCCAAGCGGCTGAGGTCACGCCTGAGATGGGTGATGATAAGACATGATGCTTCTGGGACAAAGAGAACGCTTCAGTATTAGAACAATACACGGAATAGTAAATGAGGATGATGGTAGCGGTAACAATGACAGCAATGATAACAATGTATTATTTTACCACCACTAGCACTGTTGCCATCACCATTACCACTACCAACAACAACAATAATGATAACAGCAATAACAACAATATTATACACCAGCAGCAACAATAATAATAACAATGACAATATTAGGACTTGTTGTTGTTGTTATTATTATTATTATTTTCATTATATTATTATTATTATTATTATTATTATTATTATTATTATTATTATTATTACTATTATTATTATTATTATTATCATTATTATTATTATTTCCTTTGCATTATATTTTCCTCATGGCACGCCTGCCCATGGAGAAAATATCTTATTTATTTATCTACATATTTATTTTTTCCCCCTTGATTCATTCTATTTAATTTCCACTTTTGCAATCTGAAATACCTAACTATATTGGCAAGACTTTAAGATAACATTTCTGCAAACAATTTTTTTTCCTTTGAGGAGGGGATGAGGGCCAATATGAGTTTCTTCACCTTGATTTTATCCTCCCCCTTTGCTGAGACTTTTATACAGGTAAATAATGATAAAAGAAAAAAAAACGTAATATGGGGCCCAGATTACACCTCGCATTACTTTACGTATCATCGACACAACGCAACACAGCATAACAAACTTCATAACCCCAACAAAACCTTTTTTTTTTTCCGTTACACTTTATTTCCTGGTCGTTGTTTCTAATGATAGTGGTTTACTGTTGGTCTATTGAGGTTAAGAACACTCACTGTACGCCCTAAGAACAGAGAGAGAGAGAGAGAGAGAGAGAGAGAGAGAGAGAGAGAGAGAGAGAGAGAGAGAGAGAGAGAGGTAACGGTGCTGCGCTGTTTCCTGCATCACAACAGCGTCTCTGTACCGTGGCTCCCATCACTCTTGTGCCTTCACGGTCTGCTGAATGATGGTTCCAGAGATGTTTTTTTTTCTCTTATTTATTTATTTATTTTTTTTTTTACCTTCTCTTCTTTCATATTTACTTTCTTATAAGAGGGGCACCGGGCAAGGGCAACAAAGAAAATCGTAAAAAGAGGCGCATGTGAGTACAGTACCAGTCAAAAAAAAGATGAAATGTTGGACATAATGAGTCATATTAACCCCTTCAGTACTGGGACGCATTTTTACCGTGAGTTTTGGGTGTGATTAGACCATTTCATTGACATTAGCAATGGAGGTCACAAGATTGAGGGCCATAGTCTTCACTATTTTAATCCCCACATAAGTTTTTGAAGTGCTATAAAATCATCGAATCGTAACCAGAAGGAATATGGAAACGTGTCATGGTACCGAAAAGGTTAAAGGGTAAAACGACACCATGGATAAGCAGGGATAGATTTAGTCGTGTACTTTTGTTTTTTTTTGTTAGGTGTCTTTTTTCAGTTGTTTACATTCCTCGATAATAGATCAGAAAACTAGCTTAAAGAGTTCCGAGTTGATATATGTGCAACAAAATGCTGTCATAAATGGATAGAAAGTACAACATGTCATAATTTAAATTTTTGTTGGTTGAGTTCTTGTGGACTAAACTATGACCACCCACACACACACACACACACACACACACACACACTGACATCGAGCAAAACACTTCAGAGGTGACATGCGAAAAGTGAAACTCCGCCATAAACAGAGTGAAGTGGCAGTGTCATAAACAATTTCCTCCGTTCCTGTTTGTTGAAGAGATCATTCCACGCCTTGCCAGTGAGTGAAGCGGGCAAAAATTAACATGCGGTGAGCGAGACGCCGAAAGTCATAATTCACTTGGTGTTGATTAAGGTAATTATCCCTGTTAGCTCTTTCATTTCTTTCTACCACGGCTCGTACAACGCAGGATACAAATTATTCCTTTTTCTCCCACGGTCCCTGTGATCATTTATTTAATGAACTACAACTATAGCCTTGTGTTTTAATTATCTCTTAAGGGAATGTGTCGTGTAATTGCTCTTAACCTTACCCGGAAAATTCAACCTACATGTGCGAGAGTCTGCAGAATATCCAGCCCTTGCCTCATCTGACCCACATGTCTCGCCTCTTGCATAGAGCCTTAATGAACGCTAATGTCCGAACAACTGAGACCTTAAACTGACAGAAATTACGAGTCAGCAAATGGCAGCATACATGTCTGTGCTCTTAATGCTTTGTTCTTTCATCACGACTGTTTTTAGAAACACCGAAATGATTAGTCGAATTTTCACGGGTGATTTTCCCACTGATGATGCAGAGCTTACGTAAACCTGTGCCTGGAATTAGGGAAAAGAAACTGAACATCTTAATAACCTTCACTTGAACCTGTTAAGATCAGTCAAGATAAAACAAAATTTTTTTGATAAAAAATGTAGCCTATATTCGCAGGATCTATAGTTGCCTCGAATGAGTCCAGGCTAACTCACCCACCGCGGGAAAAATTGGGTCAGAGAAAGTTTTCATGATACTATACGGAAGGACCATTATAGAATAAAAAATAATTAGAGGGCGGAAAAAGGCGGGGACGAGCCGTGGTTTCTCGGTCAGGCGATGAACGAGTAAAACAGCAAGGACGAGCGTGAGGCGGAGAGGCATGGAGGCGGGCCTGTGGGCGGCAGGGAGGACGGGATGAAGGAAGACGGGAGGGGGCATGGGCGGGGAGAGGGGCTGAATCACTGGGGCTGAACAAAGATGAACACGCAAGCTAAGTGGTCATACCTACGTGTCCGAAACACTTCCTTTTAATTCTGTCTCTCCCTCGCGCCTTTTCCCTCGGGCACCTGTTGTTTTTGTTGTCGCGTTGGGAACAGGAAGCCGTGGATCACATACCACGTGAGACACAGCGGACATGTAAAGTGATAAAAGCCTCAAATTAATTTCCCAGTTGAACCGGAAAGTCCCAAGGCGGGAGATATAAACAAAGAGCTACTCTAAGTTGCCTCTACGGACTATATATGAAAGTCAATTAATGTGCTCTGGGTTTGTGTCACTCAACTCATCGTTTAGGGTGAGGTGAAGAATGCCAAGGTTTGCCAGACGAGAGTGTGCAAGTGTGAATGATAGCATGAATTAAGCTCATATTCCAATGTTATGAGTGAATGGGTGGCGGTGCAGTGGCCGCGTCCCGACCGCCTCCACGCTTCTTCGTTTTCAGTACCCTCTCTGTTGGTTAGTGAGTGAGCGCATTACAGCCCCGCTCTCCGGCACCCTGCACCAAATAGGGGTAGAAAAAAACGTAGTGGTAACTATGTACCTTGCATGGAATCCGTTTAAGGCAGGAAAACTCAAAAGGAATAAGCAGGGAAGCCATTTTTGGTGGCGAATCGGTCTCCCTGTGGTTATGTTGTGCTGTTGGTGGACGTGACATGATAGACGTATGGACGGTTAGGAACGGCGGTGGCAACTGCAGTGTAGTTGGCGTCTAAACAGAGAAGAGAGAGAGAGAGAGAGAGAGAGAGAGAGAGAGAGAGAGAGAGAGAGAGAGAGAGAGAGAGAGAGAGAGTCAATCAAGGACGAAAGGGTGTTTAATTCTAGTCTACAGTTTACATTATGGACGACCAAAAAAAAAAAAGAAACAGACAGCCATCCATCCATCCATACAATACAGCTTCTCTCCTCGCTTACTCGTATCGCCAGGAGAGAATCTACATATGCGAGAAGTCAGCGCGATTATTCCTAACTGTCAGTGCAAATGTGATGAGCGAACGAACACACACACACACGGGTGGCCGGCCAGTGGTAGCCAGTGAGTGGATGCGGTGCTGTGGATGCTTGTGAGGGATTAGCGAAGGAGTGAAAGTGGTGGTTAGGAATAATAATGAAGGGTGAACGGCAACGCTACTCATCAGGAGACAGACAGACGGACAGACAGATGAATGGACGGTTGAATGGTGACCTGTCTGGCTGCCTGACTAGATACCTGACTGACTGACCGCCTGCCTGACCTTCTAACTGACTTATTGACTGCCTACCTGCTTGACTGACTGCTTGATTGACTAGCTGACATAATTCCCCAGACAGGTGAGGCAGAAGCAGGGCAGGAAAACACGATGGCTGCCAAGTCCACGGTGGCGCTCAAACATGCGCCTTAAAGAACCAGAATGAGACGGAGAACAGGTGGAGAAAGGAGAGTAAAAGGAGAACGAGACAGGATGAGACGAGAAACAGCTGGAGGAAGAGAAGGGAAGGGAGAGAAAGTGAGAATGAGACAGGATGAGATAGAGAACAAGTGGAGAAAAGAAAGGGAAGAAACGAGCACATAGAATAAGAAAAGGCACAGCTGCAGGGAGGGGAAGGGAAGGGAAGGGAAGGGAAGGGAAGGGATGAGTAGACAGAATGAGACGAAAGACAGCTGGAGGATAGGAATGCAGAGAAGGAAATAGAAGGGTAAGGAAGGAATGGAGGGGAGAAAGACCAAGACACAAGGAAACTGGAGGTAAGAAAAGAGAACAAAGGAAAGGAAAGAAAATGAAAAGAAAAGGAAATGGGATAAGAGGGAAAGGAGAATGAGACAGCATTGAATAAAATACTGCTAGAGAAGAAAAGGAAGAGAAGGAAGGAATAGGAAGGCAAAGCATCAGAAGAAACGGCAGCTGAAGGAAAGGGAAGACAGAAGGAAGGAAGGAAGGAAAGAAGGAAGGCTAAAGAAGAGAAAGAGTAGGGAAGGTGAGTGGATGTAGTAAGGATGCGAGGAAGGAAGTATCATCACGAGAATTGCGGAAGGAAAGAAGGAAGGAGGGAGAGAAGGATGGAAGGCTGTTGCTGGAGGGAAGGAGATAGGGAGGACAATGATAAAAGAAATTCACGAGGGAAGCGTTCTATCGCAGTGGAAAGTTCAATGTCAGGATGAGAAAGTGGAGCAAAATTACCCACGAATAACTTAAAGAAATCACTATAAAAAAAAAAAAAAAGGATGACAAGGCCGTGAGAATAACAACATCTATACATTATAAGGAAGTGGTCTAGACAAGGTGGCGTAAAAGAAGTAAAAGAACTACACCAAGTAGTAATAGTAGTAACAAGAATAGTGAAATAAGAAGTGATAATGGGGAAAGTAAGAACAAAATAACATGAAATAGAAAAAAACCCCG
>NC_059298.1:13592187-13599687 GCF_017591435.1 Portunus trituberculatus
CACAGCGCCACAAAAAAGCCACCTTTGTAGGCAACTTCCAGCCGCGATTCAGTAGAGTCACAATCGATGTCTATTATTCACCACAACCCGAGGGACGCCCTAGTCTGTCTGTACCTATGAATGAAAACGCACTACTTGCAAAAAGTGCGGGAGTCTGCGCTTATTGAGAGGTGCGGGTCCTTGTTCCTAAGATATTTCTCAACACCACCGCCAATCACTCCTCGTAAAGTTTTTGCCGCGCTCCTCCTAACCACAGCCATCATGTGCATCGTGTTCGTCAGTTTAGCAGAATAAAGTTTTGATGCCAAGGTCAGAGTAGCGTGCGAGGATATGTGTGTCTGTGTCTGCGTCTGTCTGTATGTACATGTAAGGCAAGAATGAAAACTGCGAGGTGAGGAAATATCGGATTAGGGAACATTCTTGCCATGCAGATTATTTCCGCCTGACGCCATGCACGCTGTAATTAAATAATGCCATATATACCCGCTGTGATTATTACCTGTTCAGACCATTATGGGACCAATTACAGTAATCTAGGAGGAGTTACGAGGGTGTGACAGAGGGTAGAGTTAGAGAAGGAGAGAAAGAGGAGGAGGAAGAAGAAAAGGAGAAGGAGGAGGGAGGGAAGCAGAAGCAGGAGAAGCAGGAGACAAAGGAGGGGGAGGAGGAGAAGGAGGGACGCTCGAGGTGGTGAGGAAGGAAGGGGACGGGAGGGGAAGAGGAAGGGGAACTTTCTCCGCCAACATTTTCATTTGTTACCCTTCACTTCCGTCATCCAAGGTAGCTGTGGCTTCTTTTTGTGCCTGGGGGAGCCTTGGCTTGCGGGGGGTCCTCGGGGGTGCGTGGAGGTGTCGTGTCCTATGGAGGGTCGAGTGTTGTGGATGTGTGGGGGCGTGCGGACCCTTCCCCTTCCTCTAACCTCCCTCCCCCACGCACTGGTGACCCTCCTCACACCCACACGCGCCTCGCCGCCCAACCTTGGTACCAATTTGCACGGCTGGAAGGATGGATGTGCTGTGCTCGTTCCTCTCTACCTATTTTATTTATCAGAGTATTAATGTGGTCCTGTCCGTACGTTGCCACACCGCACAGGGATTAGAAACCTCGCTACGCAGGTAACTAAATGTAAATGAGTACTGTTTTTTCTGTACATATGTCTTTTATCACCGGATGGGTTTTGTCTTAATGAGAGTTTACGACTACGAGTGTGGAATTTTAAACAAGTGAGGAGCATTGCGGGTGAATTCAATCATTGCTGGTTATAGAACACACACCAGTTACATCTTGGCTAAATAAGGGATACGGGACGGGGAGAAGAGAATAAGAACGAGAACAAAGCGATTCCTGCATCATACGAATATAAGACTATGCCCATATAGTTATATTGGCAATTAATACTGCCTGATGTCCGCCACGTGTGCAATGTTCAAAGAATGGGTGAAGTAGGACATCCAAATGCGACGCGCCCTGCCTGTCGTGTTGCGTTCCCTGATAGTAAAGCACCGACGTTGCGGGGGAGACTCAACCAGACGCTGCGGCCGAGGCTTATTGGAATCCATTGGTGGAGTGAAGCGACGGGGTTCGATGAGATGAAATAGGTGGCGTGGTGAGAGAGAGAGAGAGAGAGAGAGAGAGAGAGAGAGAGAGAGAGAGAGAGAGAGAGAGAGAGAGAGAGAGAGAGAGAGAGAGGGGTAAACACACGGCATCTCAAGTTTCACAAGATTATTAAGTTAACAGAGATCGTTTTTAGTCTTGACAGCAAGTGGAAATATTTTTGTCATTAGGAAACTGATACTATCTTGACTTGGCCCTGTACACACACACACACACACACACACATCAACATGACCTACTGTAAGAAAAGAACTGAGAAACATTTAGCGATGCATATTTTGCTAATAATCAACACTTTCCAATTGTACATATAAAGTTATTTGCAGAAGATATTTTGGCGTGAGTCGCATTTATGTCTGTCGTTATTTTTTTTTTTTATATTTAAATATATAGGAATACTTATAAATTACTTCTGCACCATATGTTTTACTATCATATAACAATTTATTATCTATATTTTTCTGAGAGTAGGAGGTGGTGAAGTCTGGCGAAGTTAGTTTGTGTGTTCACCACGGTCGTTTGCTGGTCACCCAGCCAGCCTTCTCCATTACATAGCGAGTTCAGAGCTCATAGACCGATCTTCGGGTAGGACTGAGACCACAACACACTTCACACACCGGGGAAGCGAGGCCACAACCTCTCGAGTTACATCCCGTACCTATTTACTGCCAGGTGAACAGGGGTTACACATTAAGAGGTTTGCCCATTTGCCTCGCCGCGCCGGGACTCGAACCCAGGCCTTCTCGGTTGTGAGCCGAGTGTGCTAACCACTACACTACGCGGTGTGATGTGATGTGTGTGTGTAATTCACTGTTTGATCTGCTGCAGTCTCTGACGAGACAGCCAGACGTTACCCTACGGAACGAGCTCAGAGCTCATTATTTCCGATCTTGGGATAGGTCTGAGACCAGGCACACACCACACACCGGGACAACAAGGTCACAACTCCTCGATTTACATCCCGTACCTACTCACTGCTAGATGAACAGGGGCTACACGTGAAAGGAGACACACCCAAATATCTCCACCCGGCCGGGGAATCGAACCCCGGTCATCTGGCTTGTGAAGCCAGCGCTCTAACCACTGAGCTACCGGGCCGTGTGTGTGTGTGTGTGTGTGTGTGTGTGTCGCAGTAATTCACTACAAGGTCCATGTTATTCACCCTCCCATTCTTGTTCCACTTTCCCGGTGCCCGAGTCGAAGAAGTGATGTAATATGTATGTGTCACTCGCTGGCTAATGATTTGTGCGCCGAGCGACGACAGGTGAAAACACACAGTCATCAGCGGGACTCAAACACGCCAAGCCTTGTTTGTGTCTACCTGGGGATGCCGCGTGACCTCAATGGCGCCAAGAAACTCACTTGATCAACTAACAAACTAATTAATCAGTGTGTTAGTCATTCAATCGGTCAGAGAGTAGGTTAGTCAGTCAATCAGTTAGTTATTCTTTGATTCATTCATTCTCTCACCCACTCAAACTCTGTCAATCAAGTAATTATAATCAAACAGTCAGCCAATCGGCTAATCAACTAGTCACTGAGTTAATTAGGTAATCTATCAATCAGTCAGTCACTTATTTACTTACTCATTCAGTCTCTCACTTACTCACTCAATCAATGAACTAATCAGTCAATGAATCAATTAATAAAACAAACAAAAAACGTAAGAAATCTCAGCATAAGGCGAACAATCAAAACACCCGTAAAGAAAGAGCGAGAGAGAGAGAGAAAAAAAAAAGCAACAACAATAAAACAAGAATATAAGTAAAGGCAGTAAAAAAAATAATGATAAATAGAAAAATATATAAATAAAACACAGACACAAAAAAAGAAGATAGACAATAATTTTGATCTGGAGAGCTGGATGAAGAAGTCGAGGCTGAATTGAAGAGGTGGAGAGCGACGGCGGCGAGTGTTGAGGGGCCTATCAATGACGGCGGCGGCGGCGGTGGTGGAGGGCAGGGAAGGAGTGATTTACGATAATTGAATGGACAAGTACGGAGGGCAGCCACTGTTGTTAATTTATCTCCCGGTTTGAGGCTCTCTTAAGGACGTCCTAAGCTTCCGCCCAACATAGGAATGCAAACGAGGGCGCGACAAACCTGTAATTATGGTCATTGTGTTTTCTGTGGGTGTTTGGGGCGAGGGGTCTGCCACGCGCCATAAAGAGGCAAAGGAAGGAGAAAGAAAGGGTCAGCAGAAGTAATAATCACTGGATAGTGTGGAAGGTTAGGTGTGAGTAATGTCCATGTGACTGACGCTCGTGTTTGTATCCGCACACACACACACACACACACACACACACACACACAATGCGTAAAACAGTAGAAAAGAAAGCCATCAGTTTACCACTAGCAGGCAAAATATTTTTTTCTCTCTCTCATACGGAGCGAGTGATACGTCTTAACTCTCTAACTGCTATAATGACAATGTGACACCTGTGATTCTGCCGACACTACATCATTGGACTAGATAACGAGATACAACTGCAGGTACCTGAAGAAGAAAAAAAAAAAAAAAACGTCGAAGCTCCTCGATCATTCCTTTTGGTGTCACTGGCGCTTCTCGGAATTATAGTCTAAGTTTGCACCACAGCATCTTATTAAGCTTGGGAAGAGGCCATAGCAATTAAGGGATTAAGACTATTATTTTTCTATTTCTTTTTATGGTGTGGCCTGCGGGGCATGGCTTTTAATACGTCACTTCATTCAAGTTGGTCATGAATCTCTGCCTTAAGTAATAACGAGGCAGAGCATGGGGGAAAAGTCAACACTCCTGGGACAAAGTAAGCCGGTCCCAGGGCGTGGCGGGAGATGAGTGCACCCTGTGGTGTGACGACGGCTGATAAGCGAGCCATGTCCTCCGCCTTGCCCCAGCCAGCCTACGCCCTCTTTGGTGCTTTATCTTAAACTTTGTCGTGAAATAGTTGCTCTAGATATCATCTTGAATTTGTCATTATAATGGACAGCGATAAGAAAGTAACGTCCTGTGTTTGTGTGCGTGTATTTTTTTTTTTTTTTTCCTCACACTTCATCCTTGAGACCAGGTGTTGAAACTTTGTAGTCTTAATCAATCTGTTGACATGATCGGCGTCAACGTCAGTTTATGTACTTGGATGTCGACTTAACTTTGCTGTCTGTGACACCAATGCGACGTTTCTAATACAATTTGTTTTTTACATGACATTATTTTCAGGGAAACTGATAGCAATGTTCCCATGCTGGCTAACATAATCTAAGAGAATTAGTACATACTACAACGATGTGGGCATACTGTACGGTTATTTGATGGAGGAAACACACACACACACACACACACACACACACACACACACACACACACACACACACACACACACATCGTACCTATTACTATGGTAAGGAATGATGAAAAGACCATTATATCTATTCTTTGGATTAGTATTAAATTATTATCTTTGCCAAGGTTGTATTTCTGAGTCCCGCCGCGCACCTGCATGGGTAAATGTTGGTCCAAGCAACAAGAACACGAAAATCAAGAGGAAACCCAAGAGGTACTTTTAGAAATCGATCCAGGAGGCGGACCTCCCAAGATGACTGGAGGAACACTACTAGCGAGCACTCCTGGGCGATGGGGCGTCCCTCCCGGGGGTCACACCACTAGGAAGGCTGCATTCATCGCCACCCCTGGGATATGTGGTAACAGGAAGCCCATCATTACCAGCAATCTCGGAGCTCGACAAGCTTCAGCTGGAGGAATGGTGACGAAAACGTACCAATTCAAAAGCACAGGCGGCAACAGTGCAGAGGTGCGGGGTGTGAAGAGTGGCCGCTACATCACGACCTGCCAAGCCTTCGTCAGCGGCACCACACAGCCAGCTAACACCCTTAACTATGAGAGCAACAGGCGCTCCTCCTTCAGCGTCATTTCCTCGCAGAAGGGTAAAAGGTAATGTGTTATTTAGTGCATGCTCGAAAACTGCTATATCTGCGCATACGGCAACTAACACTTCTAGGCATGCTTCTTAAACCCGAGGAACTGTATGCCTTTTACATATACTAACAACCTAACACCCGGGTCAGCAAGACTTCCCGCTTCGAGGAGCATCCCTTACCAACGCTTACAAACCACCAATCCCAGCACTAACTATCTCTGCGTAAGCTATAACACTGTTCACTTAATTTCTTATTAGATATACATCCTCAAACGTTCCGGTGTCTGATGTCAACAACCTTTAATGGGCCTTAGTGGAAAGAGTAATTTCTAAACGTGTAAACTTGACTACTGATAAACAAGAATTCTATGAGAACCAGACCAATTATCTCTTTGTGGACTTTGAAAGGTAACCCTGGTGTGAGAGAACAAATCGTTTCACAATAAGGGTCTGTCTACATTTAGAATCTTTGGACTTAGCGATTCTACAGGTGTCAACAGCGCGCATGCAGGAGTCTAGGAAATACAAACCTGGCCCTGATGAAAGGTTCCGACTCGCTCCGCTCCATCGCCTGCCTCCATATCCCTGTGCATGTCAATATTAGGCCTCGCACACCTGCATGGGGTCCCGCCGCCGTCACCGTCACGTCCTCCCTCCCTGTCGCCTGCCTGTCTTCCTTCCTTCCTTTCTTCCTTCCTTCCTTCCTTCCTTCTTTTCCCACTTCCTCACTTCCTTCTTTCTCCAACCTTACTTGTTATGCGCACTTAGTTTAGTTCTTGTATTTAGATGATGAGATGATGGTGTATCTCTCTCTCTCTCTCTCTCTCTCTCATTCCACTCACGGGATTCAATCAAGCTCTTCTTTAGTTTTAGGTCAATGCAAACTCGAGAAAGTCTCTCTCTCTCTCTCTCTCTCTCTCTCTCTCTCTCTCTCTCTCTCTCTCTCTCTCTCTCTCTCTCTCTCTCTCTCTCTCTCTCTCTCTCTCTCTCTCTCTCTCTCTCTCTCTCTCTCCCTGATAAAATGGCCACAACTTTATTCCTTCCTGTTGTCTTCCTCAGCAGGAACACACACACACACACACACACACACACACACACACACACACACACACACACACACACACACTCTCTCTCTCTCTCTCTCTCTCTCTCTCTCTCTCTACGGGTTTGACATTGACCCTATTCTCCCTCCTGCGCGGGAACATCCTCGCCCGCCTTCACCTCACGACCTTGGCGGAGCATGGTTAAGGGTCCGTCCTGATGTGTGTGTGTGTGTGTGTGTGTGTGTGTGTGTGTGTGTGTGTGTGTGTGACTTCGATAATCTGCTACTCCCGTATCTTATCTAGTAATACCAACGCTTGAGACTCCAGGAAATTGAGGCTGGTAAAAGGATTCCGTAATAATTCTCGATAAAATGTTGGTGAGTAAGATTATGTTTACTGTCATACTACGTTACTTTTTCTTTTCTTTTTTTCTTCTTTGTTTTGAAAGTTGTGCTTCTTAAAATGGCATGCATGTAAAATAAATAAGTGAATGAATCACCCCCATGTTTGGCTTGCTCATTTATCTTTTTATTTATCTATTATTTCTTCGTGTCCTCCTTTGTTTATTCTCATTCAGTGCTGGTGAAGGTAAGTCAGCATTCAAATTTCAAATGCAGGTGTGGCAAAGAAGCCTATTGATTCGTGCAGCTCTGCCTGCTTTCCACTCCTCCGTTTCCCTGGATTCTGCACCACAGTCAGGCACGAGTTCTCCGCCGCTAGTGCCATCAAGTCCTTCTCGTCACTACTGCCATCAAATCTTTTCCGTTACTAGTGTCACCAGACCCTTCCAGTTACTAGTGTTAAGTTTTCCTAAGTTAGACACAAAGACACTCCCTCTAGTCTGTTACGATGCTTCCTACCGTTACGAAGACACTATCTCCGTTGCTGTCTTGTCATTCCGATGCAGTCATATTTAGTTATGTTGGAATT
>NC_059298.1:13604687-13607187 GCF_017591435.1 Portunus trituberculatus
CTCTTGGCAACGGGGACAACTCCGGCACCGTGCCAACTTAACTAACTTTACTTGCTAATCTTTCCTTCGTGAACTCTCCTCCACACGTAACCGTTCCCGCCAAATGGACCGTAAATAATTAAAAAGCCGGTGCCAGAGGAGGTTCCGAGTCGGTCTGTGTCTAGCGCAAGTCTCGTCCTCTCCCTTCCTTGGTCGTGAGCAGCGAATCAATACTCGCTACTCACGGCGACACAAAGCGTTATATTATGAATGAGTCACGTTCGATCTGCCGAGAAAATGCAGGGAATATTGATCCAGTTATGCTGACGAGAATAAGAGGAGGAATATATTAAACAGATTTTTATTTCTGTATCTTCGAGTAGTGTGTGTAACGTGTAGGTTAATAACTTTCCAATGCTTTTGGATCTCTACATGTGCATTTCATCACTTTTACTACTGTTACTACTTTTACTACTTTTACTACTACTACTACTACTACTACTACTACTACTACTACTACTACTACTACTACCACTACAACTATTACTATTACTAGTATTATTACTACTGCTACTACTACTACTACTACTACTACTACTACTACTACTACTACTACTACTACTACTACTACTACTACTACTACTACTACTACTACTACTACATATGCCTGCTAATGTTGTATGTGTGTGCGTGTGTGTCTTTGTCCAGCGTTACGAGGAGACGACGGTGGTTGAGACGAAAGAAGAGGATGACGGGACCATCACCACCACCACCAAGACCACCACCAAGACCCTAGGCTCGTACACCACCAAGACTGTGACTGAAGGCGTGGAAGGTAATGTAATATTCTCTCTCTCTCTCTCTCTCTCTCTCTCTCTCTCTCTCTCTCTCTCTCTCTGCAGCTCATATCAAAGCACAAATACCACAAAATCGATGATAAATGCAATCCTTACTAAAATAAAGTCACCGCAATAAAGAAATGACACATGAAGTCAAACAGATATACGTTGAATAAACATACGGTAACTCACGATTCACTGCACAACACACACACACACACACACACACACACACACACACACACACACACACTGGCCGCATCTGGTCTTAAGAGGCATTCAACGTGATCATTTCTTTCCTCTTTTCCTTCCTACACTCGTTCTCCTGCAGGCCTCAAACTAAGGCATGGTGGTCGTGGAAGTCGTGTGTCCTCCACCAGCAGTAATGACTCCTCTCCCACTCGAGTTAAGTCCCAGGTGAGTCTCGTTCTTACGTCTCCTATGCACAGGTACTATTGGAAAATCTCTGACATGGTATATAGGTCTGAGCGATGAAAAAAGCGTAAAATTGTATACCGTTTTGTAGTTCAGCCAAGTGTTAACCTCTTTGTTACACCTTTTTATAAATGGTTCTGAGATGTCTTTATCAATTTTGTAGCCATTTCGAATCTTTAAACTGGGTAGGCATTGCAAAATCTATGCACTGATGTTATGTACAGTACATCTCTCTTAAAGTATCAACCACTCTGATATTTCTTCTCGTTCTACTACCACCTCAAAATATCATACTGGATTGAAATTGCTAACTCTATTCCTTTCCGTTACTTTATTTTTTGTAGGTGGTTATAAGTTACTCAACTCTGACTGTAAATGATTGAATATGTAACGTTGAATTAGAGGAGACATGCTTTTTTTTAGAATTTTTGTTTTCTTAGTCTATTGGTGCCATATGACCTGATTCTAGTGTCACTCACTCACCCATCCACTCAGTCAACCATTCAGTCAGTTAATCAATGACCTTTCGATTCCCCCTTCCTATTCATCTTAGGATAATTGAAACTTTTTTTGTGCATAGTTGAAAAATAAAAGTTATAGAACACGGCAAAATATACATGAAAAAACAAAGACTATCATTTTATCCTCTAAAATTTTCACTTCACATTTCTTGTCCATTCACGGTCAGCATAAGACTCGGGACACTGCTGAGACCAAAACGAAGAAGGGCGGGTTGCTGAACAAGTTTAAGGGTGGCGACAAGTCATCCGATTCTAGCGACGACGAGGAGGACTTCGCCAAGAGTGTTCTCAACAGTGTCAATGAATACAGGACGAAGCACGGTGTGGCAAAGCTGAAGCTGAGCAAGGAGGTAAGACTGAAGGGGATGCAAAAAAAAAAAAAAAAACAATAGTAGGATAAAAGGGAGGCAGAGAAGCAAGGAGATATACATAGCTAAAGGAGAATCAAGAACAGCAGAAAGAGAAAAGAGGGAGATAGAGGTAAAGTAGAAAGAAGGCAGTAACACTGAAGGGAAAGCATGAGCAGTAGTAGAATAAGAGGGAGGTAGAGAAACGATGCAGTAAGACATAGAGGAAATCAAGAACACTAGGAAAAGAGAAGAGAGAGGCAAAGTAGCAATGAGGTAATGAAACTGAAGGGGAAGCAAGAACAATAGAAGAATAAGAGAGAGGAAGAGAAACAAAGAGGTAAGACTGAAGAGGGAACAGTAACAGTAGGAGAAGAGG
>NC_059298.1:13609687-13679687 GCF_017591435.1 Portunus trituberculatus
TTCCACTAATGCTCGCTAAAGTTAAGAGATAAGGTAAAGAGACGTTTGACAGTATGGTTCTTAATTTCTTTGTCAGTGTATTTCAGGACGATTTCTCAGTGCAGTAATGCAACTCTAAGCACTAAATATCTGAACTACTCACTCACCTCTTTTACAACCAGTGATGTATTTCGAAACTACTTTAGATTTGGACTGAAAAATTTGATTAAGCGTGACGAGAAACATTCATCTTCATACATTCCTTCTTCCCTTCCTTAAGGATTCAATTCAGTACGCCATGCCACAATAGTAACAAGGATCGATCTTTCAGCATTGTCTCTAAATCTTTATATACAATCGCTTTTCCCCTTTTCCTTATCGGCTTAACTCAATACTTCACGCTGAGGTCAACATGAGATTTTCCAGCATTGTCTTCATAAAGTGTCCCTTATATAGCACAGTACAATGGCGTGTGGTGCTGCCCGTCCTTGGTGTCTCGCGGCGCTCAGCTCGTGGCCTGGGTGGGGAAGTCACGGTACTGTACGTATACTGTTACTAACGCTGCCATCACGGTGAGACACAAGTGACCCGTTACATCGCCGTGAATCATGATGGGTATTAACTTTTCGGGCTGATGGTGTTTGCCTCCTAACACTCCATGCTTCCAGTATCCCAAACGCCTTCAATATTCGTAGCACTGGTGAAGGGATGTGAAACTACTAATGAATTACGTGTGACTAATAACACTTCACGTGATGCAGTGTGTAGGCTCAAGACCCTTGATATCTGCAGCACTGGTGAAGGAATATGAAATCATTTACTCAGTATGGACCCGCTGGTGGAGAATGGTACCGGACGCTGTGCTGAAGACTGACTGGGTTACTTTTACATAGTGATAGACGGATTTTTATTTATCTGTTTATTTCATTTTCTATTCATTTATCTATTATTATTATTATTTTTATTATTATTATTTATTTACTTTTTTTTCTTTTCTTTTTTTTTTTTTTTTTTGCTATACGTGATATCCTGGTCAGCTACCTATTTGCTGCTTTACTTTTTGATTATGTTTTAGATGTAGCCCAACGTGATAAGTATTAGCAACTTTTTGTATGTGACTTTCCTGGAGTAGAAAATAAAATCCTAAATTAAACATGCTCCAGCGATACACGCAATGTCTTTAAGTCAATTGTAATAATTTTGATGCATCACTTTTTAACGACAAATATTGCTTACAACGCTTTTGTGCTTTCATGAGATACAATTGCTGATGCTGTCCAAACACTGATGCCAGATAGGTAAAAATTCTAAGTTTTCTTAGACCATAATTTGTTTTTTCTTTTCTAAGATCAAGAATTGCACTTAATACGTAATGAATAAACCGGTCCATAGCTCATACACGTTAAATGGATCCTGAGGAAATTTTGATAAAACTTTCGCGCATGATGCTGACGAAACACGAACGCGAGATCAGCATTACAATAGTCAATGCTACATCCAAAATCAAGCTCTATTCTAGCCTCCACTGCTCATTTTCACAGCAAGCAGTTATGAACTAACCATGCATGGAGGTACGTGCAGGACCTAAGAGCATCGCCAGTCCCATCAGCATTAAAGAGGGGCGGCGGGGCGTGGCTGCTCGCTGCCTGAAACAGCGCAATATTGAGCAGGAGAGGAGGGCTGCTCGTGTCTGCCCTCCTTCCACCCAGTATTGCCCTTGGCCTCGTCTCGGGAATCCATCGACCAGTGGTGCGCTAGATCCTGCTCCGGGGACGGCCATTGGCTAAAGAGGATCAGGGCCGCGGGATGTGATGTACAGACCAGTATAGACGAGTGCTACATCACCGAGACTTCTTGCCGATTTCAAATGATTACGGTCGGTGGGTCAAAACTCATATGAAGCAATTCTCGGCACCCGGCAATTTTCGCTACCATGAGAAAATGAGTTTGCAGCCCTTCCTCCACCTTCTGCGGATACTTGTGATTATACTTGGTAATTGTGGGGCACGTGGTAGTTTGGAATGATTACATGTAAAGGGATGGAATATGAATGGACTCTTTTCTTTTTACAGTGCTAATGGGATACAGAGAGAGAGAGAGAGAGAGAGAGAGAGAGAGAGAGAGAGAGAGAGAGAGAGAGAGAGAGAGAGAGAGAGAGAGAGAGAGAGAGAGAGGTTTTAATAATGATACTGACTAATTCAGATGGGAAGAATTATGTACATACAGTTTTATTATCTGACTGGTATTTGACTCGCAAATTAGTGTTTTACGATTAACAATAAAGTTTTTCTAATTACCGTGCTGGCTTGGTGGAGGTTTATAGATAGAATAATACGTAATTTGTTACACTAACGTTTTATTAACTCCTGAATTTTCCTTCTCATTTCCTTCCTTATTCCTTGCCTTCCCTTTCACTCCCTGGCTTCGTGGAGCTAATTGCTTCATTCTCCTCTATGTTGTGTTTACTGTGCTTTCATGTCATTCAATTCATATTTTTTTATTGTCAATCTATCTGCATTCTTGAAAATTCTTAATCTATTCAACTCAAAATAATCAAATGTTTCTTATTTTTCTTTGTTTACATCTTTGGCTATATAAAAAAACATTATTTTTTTCTGTTTTTAATGCTGTGTCACTACCATTCAACTCTTATGTATCTTGTGTTTCTCCGTTTTTTTTTTTCTCCTTTGTTTCTTTTATTCTCCTCCCGTGTGCTTTTGTTGATATGCGTCTCTTTACTTTAACTTATGCAAATCCTCTTGGTTATCCTGCAATCCTGTGATCTTCTTCTTCTTCTTCTTCTTTTCTTCTTCTTTTGTCTGGGGCGAACTCACGACTTGCCTATCTTTTGTGTTTGTTCTGCTGTCATGATCGCTTTATACTTCCTCCTTCTCCTCTTCTTCCTCCTCCTCCTCCTCCTCCTCCTCCTCCTCTTTATCTACCTCTTGCAACGCATAGCTGAACAAATACGCCAAAATATGGGCAAAGAAGCTGGCAACGGACGAGAAGATGTCCCACAATCCTGACAGCAAGTACGGAGAGAATGTCTTCTGTCTCAGCTCCAACTCAACCAACTTCGATGTGAGTAGCGTGCATTGCTTCTTGCCAGTAGGAAAATTTGAGTGGTAAAAGAAGTAATGTTGAATTTTCGGTAAGAGGAAAAATAAGGGAAAAAAAAAATACATGAGTAAGGAATATATAGACAGAGGGGACGTTAATTATTAGGGAGTGATGTTGTATATAAAGGCAATATAATACACAACACAACGTAACATACGCCTGTATTCAGAGACGCTTTGCTCTCTCACCACGACTAGTTTCAAAGGCTACATATATTATCAGCCGAGTTCTCGACACTGTTTCTCTTTCTAATAATAAAGAAACCTTGTTGATCGGTCATTAGTACCTTAACAACATCCATGTAGCTTTAACAAAATTTGTCTGCGCCACTAATGGGCGGAAGGTGAACGGCGCTTCTCACATATACTCTTCAAGTATGTTTACAGGCGCTATAGGCCATAACATAAAAAAAAATAAATTAATTAATTAAAAAAAAAAAAAAAATACAGCCCTTTGAAACTAGGATAGATGCAGGCCGAACTGTTTCAGGATATGGTGCATAGAATGGTTCTCGCCTAGCTTCGTGTTGCAAACAAATAAACACAATGAATGGAGTAATTGAGGAGAATAATTAAAATGGCGCGTGATATGATTATTTTAAAAGTTTGATTTGATTCCTAATGGTGACCTTCCCACAGGCCAAACCAAAGGAGGTGGTGGACCACTGGTATTCAGAGGTGAAGGATCACAAATTCGGGGAAGAGCCCAAGGGAACGGCGCTCAAGTCTGGTGAGTTCGTCCACGCACTTAGTACTTTACTTGCGCGTCATCACCGCCTTTGTACACCCATCGCGCGTGCAGTTGTGCATTTTTCATACAGCTGATAAATAATACTGTACAATTACCCCGACTTATCGCATTCCCATTTTTTCTTTTTTGTATTGTCTGTGGTGCTCTTCGTATAAATCAGTTCATAAGGTTTTAGATTAATATTTGCTCGTGGGTATTGTACATAATCATATTCGCACTTGGATCACATGATAAATAGCATCAATAGGTAACATACGACAACCATCTTAACAAAGGGAACTCCAAAGTTTCTCTGCCAATGTTTATTTTCTTTATCCCAAACTATTACCTCATACAATCGCAAGTATATACAGGGTGGGGCGCAGATACTTCCCGATTTGAGAATGAAATAAAAACCTGTTCACACTTCACAATTCTTTATTCTTCTTTTATGCCTTTCACACAACATGGGAGATTTACTTTTACACTGTTTTAAAGACAATATTTTTTAAATGTCCACCTCCATTGTCAATACACTGATTCAGACGATTTCGGAAGCTTAGGTCTACTCTCTCCAGCATGTTGAGCGGTATATTGGCTATTTCAGTTCGAATGGCGTTCTGTAGGTCTTCCAGGGTCTGTGGCCGGTCGTTATAAACCAGGGATTTGAGATATCCCCACAGGAAATAATCACAGGGGGCTAAATCAGTGTGTGCCCACACTGCACGCATTTCAATGGGATTCCTGAGAGAAGCTTTTCCCGACCGACTGATTTCCCTGAGAGGAGACTTAAACTGGCCTGCGCGCTCACCTGATTTAACCCCCTGTGATTATTTCCTGTGGGGATATCTGAAATCCCTGGTTTATAACAACCGTCCACAGACCCTGGAAGACCTACAGAACGCCATCCGAACTGAAATAGCCAATATACCGCTCAACATGCTGGAGAGAGTAGACCTAAGCTTTCGAAATCGTCTGAATCAGTGTATTGACAATGGAGGTGGACATTTAAAAGATATTGTCTTTAAAATAGTGTAAAAGTAAATCTCCCAGGTTGTGTGAAAGGCATAAAAGAAGAATAAAGAATTGTGAAGTGTGAACAGGTTTTTATTTCATTCTCAAATCAGGAAGTATCCGCGCCCCACCCTGTACATACTAATGTACTGAATACGTATGTATAAGTAAGTAACATAAAAATAGCGTAAATGTGTTTTCTATAAAGGATCAACTTCAAAGTATCTCTATATTTCTCTCCGTCATCTGTACTGCATGGTGCGCAGGTCACTTCTCGCAGCTGGTGTGGAAAGACACCAAGCACATGGGGGTAGGGAAGGCGAGGAGCGCCGCGGGCACCAAGGTCTTCGTGGTGGCTAACTTCGACCCTCAGGGCAACTGGATGGGCCAGTTTGCCGACCAGGTCCCGCCTGTTGGGTAAGACTCCTTCACAAACACTTGCATTATAGCGGCGTGGTCTTGTTCTGTACCTGGATTATAACCACACACCCTTTTCCTTATTTTTCAGTGTTGATTATTTTTATTGGAACCAGCTGAATAAATATCCCCACGTGATTTTTTCTTTAAATATGAGATAGCTAAGTCATAAGGTCATTGAAACTTCCTTCTATACGTTATCATTTTTCGTGCCTAATTTTTCAAACTGTGCATTACTGCAGATGGTTCTGCATCTCAAATCTAATCCACATTATTGTCTCGGCAGCGGGTTCACCAAGTCGGCTACCTCGAACAAGACATCAAAAATCAACAAGACTCGCAAGTCTTCCTCCTCCAGTGAGTCCTCTTCCGATGAGGAAGATTTCGCTGAAGACTGCCTCAAGGCCCACAATGACTACCGCAAGAAACACGGAGCCCAACCCCTCAAGCTGAGCAAGAAGGTGAGTGTGGCAGGAGCGAGACCGAGCACCAGTTTGAGGAGCATTTTGATTGTCACCAGTTTGAGCGGAACATTCAGTATACTTGTAGACTCTCGCATTAACACAGCCCACATGGATTTCACGTTCTGCTCAAGATGACGTGTTATTTATTACCTCTGTATGTGCACCAATACTCGTGTCGGTGTACGCACAGAAGGCAAAAGAGAACGATAGAAAGAGGCAAAATTCACAGAAGTAAAATCGAGAGCCGGAAAAATAAGTAATACTGTTCTGTTTGTTTGTTTGTTTGATTTTTTTTTTTTTACGCAAGACGGAAATCTGCCAAGGGCAAAAAAATATTAGAAAATAAAGGCCCACTGGAACTGCAGGTTCCCTAAAAGATTTGAAAGAATTAGCCAAAAGCCAGGGACAAATGTCTTGAAATCTCCCTCTTAAAAGAAATTAAGTCGTAGGAAGATGGAAATACATAAGCAGGTAAGAAATTCCAGAATTTACCAGTGAAAGGTATGAATGATTGAGAATACTGGTTAGCTCTTGTATTAGAGGGCTGGACAGAATAGGGATGAGAGGAATAAGAAAGCCTTGTGCAGCGAGGCCGCAGGAGGAAGAGAGGCATGCAGTTAACAAGATCAATAGAACAGTTAGCATGAAAATAGCGATAAAAGATAGAAAGAGATACAACATTTCGGCGGTGAGAAAGAGGCTGAAGACAGTCAGTCAGAGAAGAGCAGTTGATGAGACGAAAACCCTTTGATTCCACCCTTTCTAATAAAGCTGTCTGAGTGGAAAACCCCCCCCCCTCTCCAAACATACGAAGAGTTGATGCACGACTCTCCTTCCACAGCTGAGCAAAGTGGCGAAGGAGTGGTGTGAGACGATAGCCAAGAAGGACGTGCTGCAACACCGTCCCAACAACCAGTACGGAGAGAACCTGTACTGCTACTACTCCCCAGATCCAAGGTTTAGCCTTAAGGGTGATGAGGCAGTCAAATCGTGGTACAGCGAGATTAAGGATTTCAAATTTGGAGGAGAACCTAGGGACCTCAGAGCTGGTGAGTGGTGGCTATCATTAATTGTTACTATCTTAAACCTCACAGAAGCGATCTACTCTCTCACCACGTCTCTTTTCAATGGCCACAAAAATTATTAGCTGAGTTCTCATGAGTATTTCACTTATCAATAGTGTAGAAATATTGTTAATCTATCACCAAAACCATAAAACACACCATTAATTAAATCCAGTGTAGCTTCAAAGTGGTAGAGATGTGGCGCAGAAGAATTTTAGAATATAGGTATCTTCTAGCAGTATTAGTGATGAGGTTTTCATTACCATAACTTTTGCTATTGTATATCGTTCTCTAGTTTTCTGTTGTTTTCTTTCAATCTTTTGGTTAATAAAGTACCTCTGTGTGGGCAGGTCACTTCACGCAGGTGGTCTGGGCTGACTCGAAGGAGCTGGGAGTAGCGCGGGTCAAGTCAAGATCCGGCAAGACTTACGTGGTGGCGAACTACAGTCCAGCTGGTAATTTTGTGGGCAGCTTTGCAACCCAAGTGCCGAGGCTCAAGTAAGCAGTAACCACACGCACACACCGCACGCCACGAACCTTGTGTAACCCACTAAGGTTTGTGAGACAACGTTACTGGACAGTATTTCCATTAACTACTACGTGTTGATTACTGTAGCTTGATCCTTTCTTGGTAGACTACAGAGGAGAGGATCATTACTACCTATATTCTATATTACACATTCAATTATTTATGCGACCAAAAACCTGTACTCTAATGATTCCTGTTAAGTGACCTGATCATAATGTATAGAACCTATTGCGTCATGGAAATTGTGTTAATAAGAGTAGCAGCAGTATTGTTGCATTCTGAAAGATTCTCTAATTCGAACAAAATCAAATCATAGTTATATATTTATGTACATATGTGTGTAACGTATTGTATACTCGCATGTTCTACCGTTCCACGCGTATACTGCACTTTTTTTTTGTTATAATTTTAAACATGAATGGTACGAAAATTAAAAATAAGAATTCTTAGTGAGAAAACATTTTTCTTGCGTTTTTAAATAATTTATGCATGCATGCAGTCGCACAACTCTCATTTCATGTTTTTACTATTTATTCTATATATGCATCATTGAAGGTTATTGTACTGGGCTTTACGACACTGAAATACTATACTGTGATGAAATGTAGCCTGTGATTATATATATAATTAAATATCAAAGGCACTTATTTGTGTGTAATCTCTAATACCCTGTCCAGCGAGCATTACATAACTCGAACACGACACAACCATTAGTGGATGGTAACAAGCACTGGCTGATGAACTCACTGCTCACCTTCAGCTCTTCGATCCCTTCCTAAAGTTTCAAATTGCTCATTGATTTCTTAACATTCATTTTGTAAATATCGTAGCTACATCTTAACAAGCAATTTTAAATGTATGCATAGTGCGCACATACTACAACGGTTTTAATTTTCATAATAAAGACAACTAGCGTCTAGCTGGTTATCATCCAACCGTCTCTCTGCCACCCACTGAACTTCGCTCCCGATTGTTTTTTTTTTTTTTTTCGCAGGCTCTATTTAAAGTTACGAGTTTCCAAGATAGTTGATATGATTGTAGCAATCAAGGATTCTGTTACCCGCCGTCCCCCTCCAACCCCCACCAAAAAAAAAAAAAAAAAAAAAAAAAAAAACATGCATCACATTATAACCCATCTAATCCTTTGCTCCTTAAAAACAATAGTGAATTGAATTGAATTGAATTTTTAAAAGGTACCAGCACCAAGCCTGAAAGGTTATATGGCACTAAGAATAGTTGAGTTTACTCAGATCTGATTGAAGAGATGAAAACTGGTAAGGAAGGTCATTATTCTAGGGACAGAAAAGGTGGGAGAGTATCACAGAAAATCAGTGAGCACTGGGGGGTGTCGCAAGATGGCCAGGAAAGGAAATGCATCACGACGATGAGGGTATGTGTCAGGGCAGTCCATGAATATAATTATGTGAGACACTTAGAGCACAGTGGCAGCGCGGGCAGACAGGTGGAGGTTCACGGCGCACGAGGTGTTCATGAGTGAGAGAACGAGCTATTTCAGGATAACGAGAAAATGGTGTGGTTAACATTACTATACCTAATATATATTTGTAATTCTTCCGTTATACTTAAAAAATCCGCTGTTCCGTGAAGAAACCTATCGATTTTTATCCGCTTATGTGTGTGGTTCACTGTTTGATCTGCTGCAGTCTCTGACGAGACAGCCAGACGTTATTCTACGGAACAAGCTCACAACTCATCATTTCCGATCTTCGGATAGGCCTGAGACCAGGCACACACCACACACCGGGACAAGTTCACAACTCCTCGATTTACATCCCGTACCTACTCACTGCTAGGTGAACAGGGGCTACAAGTGAAAGGAGACACACCAAAATATCTCCACCCGGCCGGGGAATCGAACCCCGGTCCTCTGGCTTGTGAAGCCAGCGCTCTAACCACTGAGCTACCGGACGTGTGTGTGTGTGTGTGTGTATCAACCTATCTTCCTATCTATCTACCCATCCATGTACGTACGTACGTACCTATATATCTATCTTTCCATTCCAGCGCGCGCGAGCTCACACACACACACACACATAGTGTAGTCACTAGCACGTTCGGCTCATAACCGAGAGAGTCCGGGTTCGAGCCCCGGGCGCGGCGAGGCAAATGGGCAAGCCTCTTAATGTGTAGCCCGTTCACCTAGCAGCAAGTAGGTACGGGATGTAACTCAAGGGGTTGTGGCCTCGCTTTCCCGATGTGTGGAGTGTGTTGTGGTCTCAGTCCTACCCGAAGATCGGTCTATGAGCTCTGAGCTCGCTCCGTAATGGAGAAGACTGGCTGGGTGGCCAGCAGACGCCCGAGGTGAAAAAAAAATTACACACACACACACACATCTCCGATTCTGCATGGAACACATTTTTTTTTAGAGAGAGAGAGAGAGAGAGAGAGAGTACTCACATTAGCAGCCTCCAGCCATTGAACCATCATCATCTAGTTCTAGTATGTTTGAGAAGGACGGGCGAAGGCCCGAGTCAGCTTGAGGCTTGTATGGTGTGTATGACTACTCAACTTACGTCTTCACATCTCTGCAACGACACAAAAGGAAAACACTGGATGAACATACAGTTTCGCACAATCAACACTGTGGCTTGGTTCTTACATCGAATGAACGTGTTGAATGTGGAAGTAAAAAATTATTATGTAAGTAAATAAATAACTTAGTACCGAGGCAAACTTCAAGCCGTTGTCAAGATCGCAACTAAAAAGTACGTATTGTAACAAAGAGTGACTGAAAAATAGATGAATTAGTAAAAAAAAAAAAAAATACTAATGAACAAGTTCACGCGTGTAAATACGTATTACCTCTGACTCGGCAGCAGATGGAACTATAAACAACTTGTCCTAGTTTTCTCCTCAGTATCTGGTTATATTAGTAATGGTTTCTTTGAACGCATATAAAACATATTGTTGCAGAAGCAGTGAAATAGTTACTTGCTTCTCAGGCAAGAATCAAATCTTTATTTTCTCAACATATGTTAATGGATGTAGTCACTATACTTTTCTTTTCTCGGTGTACATTTCTGCTGTACAAACAAAACTTCAATCACATAAACCAGCAGGATAATATTTTAAAGCATTTAGAAAACTCAGTTTTTTCCCTCTTTTTCCAACTTTCACTACGCGCCACGTGGTAAGGTGAGCAGTACTCAGAGAAACTACCACACTGTAACACACTTGCCTCGCATTTTCCCCAGGATCACTTTGTCCTTGTCCAGTAGGAAATTCATATGTTTACAAATAATATAGGTTACCATTAACTACATGGCTGTGGGTAAGTTGATATAAAAAAAAAATGTACACTTGCATTGTAATATGATGTGCCCCATTCTTTGGTAAATCTAGGTTAATGTAATTGAGGTAAACAAAAATGCACTAAAATTCACACAAATACTACTATTCTCAAGATATCAACACTCACTTTATCCCCGCTATTGCCGCAATTTGGCCATGTCCAATACTACTACAGCAAGGTGCATCGATGCACTACCCCATAGACGCCATCCACTTGCATTGAGGAAGGCTTGAATAAATCAATGTTTCAAATATGTCCACACTCTACTCACTGCCAGAAAAATACCCTCACAATATCAATCGATAAATCACTGTGTAATTAAGATTGAATATTAGGTATACTTTCAAACAAACTCATTTCCTTAAGTTTATCATTTGCTAAGGAAGGAAAATATGCATTTGTTGGAGGGACTATTTTGAAACTCTACAAGAGACAAAAAGAACTGACAGCTTCCAATCCAGACAATCTAAAAAAGTCTGTCAAATCAAAGTGTCATTTGGAACACTCCGTGTGCTCCTAATTTGAATAAGCTGTCAAATTTCTTACTAGGTATGAAGTTTTCATACACATCAACATGATCATTACTTTTGTCACATACTGAATGATATGGTTCCTTAGAACTTTATTCTCTTTCATAACATGAAATTTAAAATTACCATTTTGACATCATGAAGATGTGAATTGATACACTTGAAAAAAAAAGGACATCCTGAGAAAGTTTCAAGTAAATTCTAAGACGGTTAAGAAAATCAACTCCTGTAAGAATTTTTTTGCTTTTCATGGGCAAAGTCTGACTTTGCTGATTTCACCTTTCCTTTTCACTTTTTAATATTGGTATCTTAGTCATACAATAGAACAATATTTTACATACTTAGAGTTAAGTAGAAAGAAAAAAAAGGTATCTCCAATTTATAAGATGCATATAAAAAGATAACTTCTCTTAAAGAAAGAAAACAATCACATTAATGACAAAAATTTCATAAAAAAAAAATTAAAAGCATAGCATAATGCATGCAAAGTACAAGTATTAATTAAATCTAAAGTACTTTCACTGCCATCATTCATTATGTGATCAAGATATACCAATAAAAAGAACACATAAAAAACTTTTTCAAAATGCACATTTTATTGTGAGCAAAAGAGCCACAGGCTTAATGACTAGTTAATTGTTATCAGGGGAAGTCATCAAGGAGTCAAAAAATGAGAGAGAGAGAGAGAGAGAGAGAGAGAGAGAGAGAGAGAGAGAGAGAGAGAGAGAGAGAGAGAGAAACATAAAATGTGAAAATACAGGGTGAGAAAAAAAAGTTAAATTTTCAATTATTCACTACTTATGTTCTGTTTAACAAGACATCTAATTTTTTTTCTGGTATTTTTATATTTCAGGTTCTGGTAAGTTCCATGGCTTTCAAACTTCTTGACTATAGTATTTTCTTGATTGCTGATATGAATGGAGCATCTCTAAAACATTCTCACTGAGTCTACTAATGACTCTGTCTTGATACAATGTTATGATTTTTGTTCATTGCTTGACCAAGAGTGTCATGGCTGAGCTAAGCTGATAATACTCTCTGAGACAAAAACTTCCATGTGTTTTGAACATAACTTGAAAAGAAAGATATACTTTGTTAAATACAATGTAAGCAGTGAATAAATTTAAAATTCACTTTTTGTGGTGACACCTTGTACAGTATAAGAACTGAAGGATTAAAACCATCAAATGGAAGTATAATTGGTATATAATGAGAATATCAGATAATTTCTTTGAAATACTTGAATAGTATTAGTAAAATTACAAAATAAATAACTATTTACATTACACATACATAGTAACAAATATAATAATATACAAAATACATTAGGTTTGCCAATGTCTGACAATAGTATTGGAAAAAAAAATTGTATCAAAGAAGAAAAATGTGTATCCAAATCAGATATTCATAGCAGGCCAAAGTCCCTTCATGAAAAAAAAATTGTGAAGCTCATTTCCAAAAGAAAATGGATTTCAGCACTTTTAGTGATATCTTATGCAATATATCAATTTCAAATAAAAGCAATAAACACACATATAGAATCACATATTGTCACTGGAAATAAAACATTCATAGGCATGTTCACAAGCCACTCTTTGTAACAAGTTACAAAGAAAATAAGTTCAATTGCTTCCATGATCAATGCATGAATGATATTCTCCAATGTTGATCCTGGGTTTGAAACACAAATGAGGTCCAACATGCATATGTCTAATATGACTAGCTGTATGTTTAATCATATCTTTTTGACTGTAATCAGTGAGTTTTGTTATATGAGCCCAACACAAGAGATCAAGTGATTTGCTATCAAGTAACAAGTGACATACATTTCTAAACCCATTCCTCCCTTCTGCCTTGGATGCACAGCCTTACCTACAAACCATATTAATAATGTGGTGTATATGTATTTTCTGAATGGGTGTCAATTCTCATCTGAGCAAAAAATTATTTCAAGTGTTGTCAGTACATTCATCTCATTCTCATTATATGCTCATGTTAGATTCTGTGAAAATCCTTAGATAGTGAGAATCCAATTAGTGTGAACATTACCTCATAGGTTAAGATTCACAACTCAATATTGACAGTCAATAATGTTAATTATGCTGTATTATAATACTGTGATATGAAAAAACTGAATGCATAAAAAAAATCAAGAACAGTGAATGGGAGGTGAGCACTGATGTACATAGTGCACTAACATACACACAACTCAGCACTGATCTTTCCAAAGTTTTCAATCTAGTCAGCCACACCAGCATCACCAAAATTCCAGACTTTGGTGTTTCAGGCTGGTTCAAATGGTTAGATGAACACATTATAAAAAGTATAAATAAGTAGCCTGAATCATCCTTGGCTCAAGCTATTCTACCTACAGGGAAGCCATTATCCAACTAAACTTCTCTCCGTCCCATATCACCTGAATCTTCAACTCAAGCATTTCGACAACAAGTTATTCACCACTCTAACGAGCAGTGCACATCAACGTGAACTTTCTTGTATAGTGAGAATACTTGGCACATTGAAGGTTATCACATAAATATGAGTATGCATAATCAGAGCCTGTATATAATGAAAACTAGGTGTACAGACAATTTTTGAAAAAAGATTAGGATTTAGACAGGAAGAAAAGGAGAATATTTGCAGGTGAGGGTTCTCTGACCTGTAAATTAAGACTAAAACTTTGCTAAGCAAATTATGCAATAATCACATCTTTGGCTTTCTTCACTTGGGAGATTTAACAATAAACTAAAAAATACATTTACCTCATACTGAGCATACTTTCTGGAGCAAAAATTACTTGAGAAATATGTAAAATTTCTCAAAGAAAGTCATCTTAATGGATAAGAATGAAAATAAATGCTTGAATGAAAAATTAAACAGAGATTCATGATAAACTGGTCTAACAATAATTTCTTTACAAAAAATATTGTTAGATGAAAGTTTGTTACATTCTTTTAATTGACAACTCTTTCTTGAAGTTGCTGTTCTTGTTGATATACTTTTCTGAGTACCAAGTAATCCCGTAAGAGATAATACAATGCTGCATATGAAGCAGAGAGAACAAGTGCCGTTGCTAAGAGCTGGTGCCACTGATGAAGAGAAACCAGTAATGCCAGATGTAGGAGTACACAGCAAACACACACCCACACCAGCACTAAGACAGGACGAGATGGATCACAAAATATAGCCTGTAAAGAGAACAAAAAAACAACATTAGCAAGTGTCTAGTCTTAAGAACTTCTTGACAGGAATGACCATTATAGAAGTAAATCTCCACTTATGCATGCTCATTCTCTTCTCACACCTTTCTCTCATCAATTCATGGAATGTGGATGCCATATTACATCCATTGCATTTATCATACTCACACAAAATATTATCTTTGTTATCTCACATTCTGCTATTCTTCTCCAGTGACAGAACTGCATCAGTGTTACTTTTGATTACCTCAATAACTCCATAATTATTTTTACTTTCCATTCTTTACATATTACATGAACTTCTAAAATAATTATTTTCAACAGCAATTCTTGATTTATGTTTCTTGCTCTCTACTCAACTCGACTTACACAAGTGATCATAATGGTGTGCTATTATATACAGTACAGTGGAGATTCAATACTAGAACTTAATTTGTTCTAAATGGCTATTCGAGTATTAAAACGTTCGACTATTGATACCTATAAATCAGGTCATTTGTTCTAATCTTAGCAAAACTGCAAGTTTATAAAAATTTCAATGTATTTTTTTTTTTTCTTTTTACAATTTTGATTTGTACATACCATAAGTGAAGGCTGGTGATGGATAACTTAGAAGAGGAGGGGAGAAGGAGGGAGGTTACTGGAGGATGAGTCACAATCCATAAAAAAGTCTTTGTAAAGTTTCTCCTGGTGTGATTCCTGTGAATCCACTAATAAAGGGCTGTGGCTCACTAACACTTGCACTCTCACCAGATTCTTTATTTTTCACCACTAATAAGCCCCTTTGGTGCCATCGTAAGTTCTAAATGAAAAGCAACCGACAGAACGCAGAAGAATGTTGTTTTCTCAAGATTGCAGCAGTACTAAGGATGCGCACTGGTATCGGTATATCAGTATTACAGTAATACCGGTATTACCAGTAATATGGTATCAGAACGGTACAGTGCCAGCTGCGAGAAGGGAGATGACAAAGCTTTGTATATGATCAAATGTGCGGCCGTTTGATTACCACATATTTTCACCACCAATAAGCCTTTGGTGTTAATGTAAGTTTATAAATGAAAAAACTACAGATAGAATCATTATATCATGGAATGTCCTCTCATTGCTAAATTTAGGCCGCAAGGTCAACATAACTTGCATAGCCTCACTGACCATCTTCTAGTCTAGACTCAACCACTCTAAGGGAATATCCTCAGTTTGCTCCCAGACTGTACGATATTTATGCAATAAGGTGTAAAATATCTGTATTTATTTACTTAAGTATGTATTTGTATTCTTGTTATGTATACTATCTATTTATACATTTTTGATAGTTTAGCCTTATGTCATTGCCCAGGGAGTAGGTGGCAAGGTCCATCCTCCTCCTTTGTTGTATTTCATTATTAATGCAACAATAAATGTATCAAACAATCAATCATTCTGATGAATGCGACAGCATAAATCACAATTGGAGGAGGGGGAACGGGGACGCCAGGGAGCCTTTGTTTACAACCACGTGTGTGGACGTTCAGCTATAAGGTATTTTTTTAGTATTAAATCGAACTTTTGCGTTCGAGTATTGAAAAGTTTGAGTACTGTATTTAGATGTTCGAATATTGAGTCTCCACTGTATTTATTGTTCTATTAGAGGATTCCTGCCTATAAAACTAAATCTGTTTAGTGCATTCTTGCATTCTTGTATATGTACACACCCTCCTTTTTAGGTATACAAGAACACAGGAAAGCCAAGTTTTTCAAAGGAACGCAAATAAGAGGAATGCACCGCCCAAAATTTTAAAGCGTTCCTATGTTTCGAGCATTACGAAATTTTAAAAAAAAATTTCAAAACGCTTTCAAACGTTTTCAATGGAAACAACAAATATGACATTCACTACGCGGCAACATTGTCACTTACATTCAGGCGGCAAAGACGACCAAACCTTTAGTTGATTATGTTTAGGGCGCTCTCCCATTGGTCAGCTGCTAAGACTAACAAACATTTTTTGTGCCATTACAGCAGTACGTACAAATTGTTCATAGTGTAAACCTGTCTATACCCTTCTAACCAACGGATGTTGTAATTTTTTTATTTCTTTATTATCTTGTGTTTTGTTTTATTTTTTGAGGAATGATTCTTTTGATGCGCACAGTAGTGTTTTTAAGGAAAGCAGCATTTTTCTTTTACTTTTAAAAAAATTTTCTGAGGAACACACTACTTTTTTTGAGGGACGCTTTAATAGTTTAGGAGTGCTAACGCAGGAATGCACCAAGCAAAAATATTTGAAGAACGCTTTTCCAGGAATGCACTAATTGTGGCCGGAGGAATGCAAGAATGTTATGGGAAGTTTTCAGAACAAGTGGTTGTCACCAGGTGGCAGCACAGTACGTGTTTTCTTCGCTCTCACACGGGGTAATATAGAACATACCTGCAGTGTCATTCTATAAACACAGAGATGCAATAATTCGTTAAAATATATTTTTCTACATAATTCCTTCTAAATAGTAACACAGGCAAAATCAAACCCTATTCATGAACAAATGTAGATAAGTTGATTTTCTCATGAACTGGCATTGAGATTTGTTTGGTCATTTCCACATTTCCAAAAGAGTGCACCCTTGATCGGAAATGTATTAATCCAGTTGACAGTAAACATGAGAACAACATGTGTGTGTCGCTTAAAACTCCAAAAGACAGCTCAACTTACTAGTATATGGAAACAACAATTTTAATTAAGAAAAGGCAACTGGCCAAAGTGTTGCTGTCTAACCAAACCTGGGCTGGCCACCTGTTTAACTTAACAAACGAACATATTGTTGGACAAATAGTTAATTCCTGCAGTAATGTCTATGTCACTGTGCTATGAGGAGGAGGAAAACTTCTCATATTTCTCTCTCCTCACTCAACAGCTGTCTAGTGATATGCTTAGTTTTTGCTCAATTGTTTGCCAGGTCTTAATCTCGATGAAAGCGATCCTAAAATTCCCACGAAAATAACTACACCCATATATCACTATGTTACTGAGTAAGCTGGTCCATACTATATAGTACAGTCAAAGATTTTATCTTTTTCATTATCCAAATCAATAGATTTTACACTTGTAGTATGCTGCATTTAAGATACTAATAGCAAAATTACAAGATAATCACAAAAAATATACCTGTTTTGACTAACTTCTCCCAAAATTATCCATACAGGATATATAAAAGTAGATATAGAATGTCAACAGTATCATCATAATCAATGTTCTATGCATCTGTATGTGCCTGGGATTTAATACAACAATAATTTAGCTCATGTCAGCAAGGGACATGTAGAAGCAGTGACATCTGGTGGATTAGTTCTGAAAATTCCCCATTGCATTACCCAAAATCAAGGAATGTGCTCAGCTCCTTAAACTATAAGTAACTACACAAAATAAGTACAAGTGTATTAGACATAAGGAAAAAAGTGTATGTATCTTAGACCAGAAATTATGGTAATAAACAAATGAAATAAATCATAAAGATTCATACATACATGAAGTCTAGCATGTGTTGTGTTGCCTGGTTCTGCAGCATTAGTGATGCCTTCAGCTCGATACAGCTCTCTATTGTGTTTCACTAATGCTCCTTGAGGCCATAAAACTGCATTTGACCAGGGATTGTATGGAGCATGGGATGACCTGCCCTCAAGTCTTGCCCATCCTCCAAGGTGAAGAGATGCACGATGAAGAATATCACAGTACCTAAGATAAATAATTGTTACCAAAAGATTGACAATTAAAATTAAGAACCCAGAAGAATGATATCAAATATGTACATGGTTTGAATGTGGTTTCAGCAATTACTGATACAGAAATATTTCCTTTAATACCTTATCACAATAATAATCTTCCAGAAATTGTCCTGTCTCACTGGCTAGTACTACAGATCACAAGACATATAAACTGCAATGGATGTCCTCTTGTGGCTGACTTATTCTGACCAGTCCAGTATTTCAGTGTGTCCATAATTATCTGAAGTGGGACATGACAGTACTATAGACAAAAAGAAAGGTAACTCACCTTGGAGGATAACAGTATAATAAGTGCCACATAAAGCAAGTGGTAGTCACAAACAGTATGTGACATGACACCCATGGTACATCATAATACAGTGAACTCTGAAAAAGAGAAATATGAAGATGACATAATAATAGAAGACACCTATGCTATATAATCATGCACTGAGGAATAAAATCCATTAATAACACTTATTTACACAATCAGGGAAGTGACTGCATAAAATTCACATGGAATGAGTCTTAGTCGCGAACTAAATAATCATGTATTAAATATGAGTAAATGTCATTCCACAATACTCCATAATTTTTTTCTTTTTTTCTCTCCCTTACCGGAACAAAGAAACAAGGAATGAGTGTTGTGTAGTAAACGATGACAATGGTTTGGTACATGACTTGGGCCATGCGCTTGTTACAGTCGTTGGTGAGAAACTCTACTTCACCACGAACAGCTTCAGCACTGTTCTGGCACGCGTGTTGTATGACACGTGGAACAGCTGTCAACAAACTCAAATGTTATGCAATAGTAATATTAGTTCAATTCTTAACATTCTCTACTTGCTGTTAAATCCTAAAAATAATAATAATAAATAAATACAAACTTTTCAGCATCAAATATGACTAATGAAATTGAATATAAGAGGATTTTGTGGTTGCTTTGATGTATCTCATAATGAATGCAAGTTGGCTTAATCAAAGGAGTGGAAGGTACAAACAGGAGGCTATAACCTCATAAAGAGATACAAATCTAAATGTAAGAACCATCAACATATCAGTTCATTAAGTACTATACAAGAAAATTGGCAAAGCCTACCTAATTATGATTGAGTGAAGAAAACAATAAATTAAGAATATCAAATTAAATAGATGAATTAAACATGATGAAATTGATAGAATAAAAGTAAAATATCATGAAAATAAATGAGGATAGAATGTGATAAACATAAAGTGAAAATGGCATGTGAGGTGAAGTGTGAAATGAAACTGAATGGATGAAGAATATGAAAGATAGGGGAATTCAAATACCTTGGTTCAATCCTGTGAAAAGACAGTGGTATGGAGGGAGAAAAAATAAAGCATTACAAGCAACGAATGTGCTATGATATTAGAGGGTGTATCAAGAAGAACAGGACAGTTAGGAAGATGATAAAGACAATACTGTATCATAGTGTAAAGTACAAATGTGTGAATGCAACATGTGGGTTGAACATTTAGGATTTGGAAAGCAGAGAGAAGTGTGTTCCATACATCAATATTGAACCTCTTTTTACATTCAATAGCACAGATCATACTTTCATGACTTAAAAGTTGCAAGTGGAACTCATCTATCACATCAGAGTACCAACTTAGTCTACACTATAGTTCTACTACTCAAAAACCAAGGTCTGGTTTGGGTCAGTACAGAAATTTCTCAGCCTGCAGCATGGCCAGACATACATATTTCCTAAATTGGTGATGTGTAATTGTTGATATATGTAAAATAAATCACAGATAGGTAGTAAATGTATGCTACCACTCCAATTCGAAGTAAATATTCTGATATATAAAATAAATATAAATGTAGTATTTGAAAAAGAGAGAAGGAATAGGAGATTAAGGAATTACTGAGTAAGAATAGTGCTTCAATGGGAAAAACTGGTGACTTCAATAGAGACCACTATTTTTTTAAAGTCCCACAGAATAGACATTAAAGATTACATTACATTAACTCAAATCATGAATTATATGAATATCTTTACATATAAAATTGTCACACAGAAAAGGCAGAACAATATTGTATTTGTAGTTTACCTTGTCTAGATTTGACACCTTCTTCCTTGTAGTGCAGGGGGACAGGTATCACTTCAAGAAAGGAGGTGATTTCCATGTCGAATATAAAAACATAAAATACAAGCCTGAAAAAAATGTTAGGTAAATTGTGGTCACCCTTTACTAAAAAAATTGTTTCATGTTTGCACATATAAAAATTAGTATAAAAATCTCTTTCTATAAAGTTAAAATATTACATAAAACTTCTGAACCTGTGCTACGGATAACTTACGGATATCCCAGAGCAAGGATTTTAATGTAGGTGAGAGCATCACTAATTGTGTACAAACAGAATCCCAGAAGAATGGCTATGGTACACACAAACAGAATTCTGTAAAGTAAAAAGAATGAAACGGTAACAAAATAAGCAATGAGAAGTAAGTCATAACACTTGCCTATATGATCACCTATATGGGCAGATGAGCATCACCATTAATATCAATATTTTTTATAAAATTGTATATAAATATAGACCACAAAGTACTTAATAAATATCACAGGATGCCATTCTAAGGAAGGATAGTAGGAATTATACATTGTAACAGTTTTAGAAGATGTTATCAGAGAGAGAGAGAGAGAGAGAGAGAGAGAGAGAGAGAGAGAGAGAGAGAGAGAGAGAGAGAGAGAAATATAATATTAATAGAAAATGTTACCAATAATGATATATCATCACAGTCTAATCTATGTAACACACTGCAAAGCTTACCGCGCTACAGAGAGAGCAGATTTCCACAAAGACTGGTGGAGGCACCTGGTGACGATCAACTTGATGATGCTCCAGCCCCACCGCCGCGTCAGTGTGATCACAATGAACCACACCACACTGCCATCTATCAGGTACAAATTCTACAGAAGAAAATTAAAACAATCTATATGATGTGGTTTCAAAATGAAATCATAAAAATAAGTAAATAAAATAATCATTTAATCATATACTATAAGCCCAAATCATTCAATGCCAAAATACATTTTTGTATTTCAATGTTCAAGGAAGATATTACCTACCATGGCATATTTTGTGTGTGAGTGAGGGAGCCAAAACACAGTGCGATATATGTTGAGGTACTGCAGCGCAAGAGACATGAGACTGAACACCAACATCAGTGTCTCAAACCCAATCTCCGATATGCGAGGAATGTCAGGGATGGTCATGTGTTTTGGAGGGGTTATTGGCATCAAAGGTGGACCGTCTTCGGCATGCCCTATTCTGTGATGGAAGGAAATGTTTCAGTTTTCACTCATTATCACAGTATAACAACAATTCCCCACAATGTGTCACAGTTACATTGTACATCAATTAATAACAAACCATAAATGTTAGTACTTAATATTTTTCCTCTACTTCTACAGCTTTTTGGATTGATGGCCCTACACTGGAATACTGCACTGATTATAATGGAATAGATTATGTGTACATGATGACAATGATACCAAAACATTGACAATGTAACCAATAATGTGATATACTATGTATCATTCTCCACATCCAAGCAGACAACCTCTACATTTTGAAATTAGAACAATTTATTGGTGTGTCCATACACAGATTTATGGAATCAGTTTGACAACACCAATATGCAAGAATATCTATACATGTGTCTTCTTTTTATATATCATCAGACATACTCTTCTAGCAACACTTGGTTGTCAGTCAGTCATCTTTGGTCCTCCATCACTGGGGGATATTCATGTGAGTTCTCACATCCCTTTCTATTCCCAAAGGAATTAAGTAATCTGCTTGAAAGAAAATTGTTTGAAAAAATACAACTGAAACGACAGATGGTGCGAGGATAACCAGAACAAAAATATATGAGAAACATAAAAGTTATACTGTATTAACCTTTTCAAATCATGGTCCAAAAATGGCACAGGTTTTGGTGGTGGAGCTCGAGGTGTGTTGCGTCGTCCTCCTGCCATCGCAAATATCTCGGGCTGGATGCCTGCAATCCATTACAAACATGTAACTTTAATAAGGAATTTCACACAGTAAATAAATAAAAGTAGTAGTAAAAAAAAATAAATAAAAATCTCTAAAACTAATCTTTACACATCTTCACAACTGAAAAGATAAATATATAAATCTTTCACTACACTAATGACTTCAGCTCATCTATTTACAAGTTACCGATCCCTGAAATCAGGGCTGAAAGTTGTATTAGTATAAACTGTTCTAGCTTTAGATTTTTTTCTTTTTTTCCTTTTCTTTTCCTTGGTCCGTCTCTATTACAGCTGCATTTGTCAATAGTGAATTAATCAACTGTTCCTACAAATTTCTGATATGTTCTACGTGGAAGATGCAGCAGTACTTGGGAGGGAGAAAACACTCATCGAAGTAGCATAACAAGATAACGGTCATGGAGGGGAGGAATCTTTTAACCATTGAGGTTATCTATCTTTGCGTCCTTGGTCAGACCTCTCTTATCTAGATAAAAAAAAAAAACTCCAGAACGATGGATATGGCTTTTTATCCATCTGATTAACTCCCAAATGATAGGAGTGGTTGAAAGTAGCATTGAAATGAGGAAAAACTTACCTAAGAGAAGAAAGAGGATGCAAGCGACGCAATGTTTACTCCAGCCAATGTTATGAAGGGACGGTTGTCTTTCTAACGGATGTGTGTCAGGCTACAACCTTTACACAAATAAGAAAATATGTGGTAAATGATGAAGATGGTAATAATGAGAATAATAATTATTATTCAATTAAGAAGGGTACTGTCCCAAGGCACCCAAAATAAAATCGGCTCACTGAGGTGTCTCCGTGCCAGTCCCTACTGTTAAATGCAACGTCAAGATTAGGGTAGAGAAAGTGTCTTCAATGGCCACACCTAATGCAGAGACGAAGGTTTTATAAAAGAATGCTAATATGATGCCAAGAATAATGATGATGAGGAGGAGGAAGAAAAAAACGAAAAACTATGGCTTGATTTATTAATTAATTTCACACCAGATATGCATAAAACATGTCGGTAGGACCGGCATGAACTGCCCTTTCCATCAATACGTCATCAACTCATTGCACTTAGAAATTAATGCACATGATATCAAGTTCAGTGTAGTCTACGAACAGCACAGTGGACACGCGACAAGCTGGAAGAGTATGAACTGACTCAACTGAGATGATACAGACATTTCAAAAAGCTATACTGAAGAGAGTATTTGATGGTGAATTCATACCTTCACTTACTATGCACTACATCTGTAGAAAGTCCATAAAGGTAAGCTTGTATTTACCTATTTGTATTTACCTTTTTGTGTATTACAGGGCCCGAGCTAAGCTCTCTGTGCCCTGTCTCCTTGTCCATTCCTGTCATATCTCTCTTTCATCTGATTGACACACACCACGTCAACGACATGACTGCTCAGTTTATTCCACTTATCAATGCTACGATGCGGGAAACTGTATTTTCTCACGTCATTTAGACAGATGTCTTTTATTAGCTTTTTTCCATGTCCTCGGAGATGATTACTTGTGGTCACCTTTATCAACTCTCTGTCCAGTATGTCAATCTTGTTCAGCAGTTTATACATAGTTATCATGTCTCTTCTTGTTCTTCTCTCTTCTAATGTGGTCAGCCCCAGCTTCCTCATAGTCTAACTCCCTGAGTCCTGGTACCATCCTTGTTGCCAGCCTCTGTACCCTTTCTACCTTCTTCACATTTTTCTTCCTATGCGGTGACCAGACACAAGCTGCATATTCTAACTGTGAATTAGTGTGTGTGTCTGTTTACCTAGTTGTATGATTTACCGTCTGAATCTTCATGGCACAGTATGCCACGACTATTGCGAGTCTATTAAGGTCACATATATGGTGGGCAGCCTTGAAACATGGGCATAAGACGGAAAATAAGGAGCGTAACTCAGGCGTTCCCATGTATTTTCAATGGGCGGTCGGCAATGTTTTGGATGTAAGGGGGTAAAGGCAGCAGTGGACCAATAGCGCGCTGGCTTAACTTTTGTGACGTCACGCCGCATTCTTATAATTTAACCTCTTTGGTTTTATGTGTAATATACTTTACCATTTTGAATTACACACACTGAAATCCCGGAGAAATGGGAATGGGGATTCATATTTTGTAAAAGTTCTCTATGCCATATTGGGCCATGTTTCCATATTGTGAAATCGTTCAATCTAGCATTATTTTCTGCAAATAAACAGTCGTACTATTCATATATATATATATATATATATATATATATATATATATATATATATATATATATATATATATATATATATATATATATATTTTTTTTTTTTTTTATGTCAATACAGTATGTCACCCCTCTACAGATTGTGCCCCTATCTGGGCATATCCTAGACATTCCCCTGGTTCATTGATTGCAAGTTTGCAACTAATGCACACACAGTGTGTGTGTGTGTGTGTGTGTGTGTGTGCTCGAAGCTTTGTGTCCGAAACTAGTTTCTGTATGATTGATTTATAATTTTTTTTCTAGTAATATGGAACTAATTATATTACAATATCAAGTCTCACCAAATTGTGGATGCCTTGCTATGATGATGTCCAAATTATTGTCCATGAGGAGATATTCACATTTCACAGATGTTGGAGTAGTCTGTAGTGTCTGTCTCATCAGACTCGCCATCGGTGATCGCTCAGAAACAAACTTCGGAGAGGATGAACGCAAGTGGTCATAGTGTGATGAACAATTGCACTCTGGGTCCACTAAATGTTAATATGATGGATTGTGGATGAGGGGCAGCTGAATCAATCCTTTGTTATAGCAGAGAGAGAGAGAGAGAGAGAGAGAGAGAGAGAGAGAGAGAGAGAGAGCATTAGAAAAAAAAAAAACTGCGTAGTGACTGCATTCTTTTGAATATAATACATGGACTGATTAGTTGAGATGCCATATGACACCTAGGAGCAAAATCCTTGTATGACACATTTGTCTTTCCTTTCGATGAAGATGCTGCCACACATACAAATTACTTTGATGCCATGCAATTGATTTTTTCGATTGTATATGTAATTAATTCGATTTCAATCAAATAATGTTCTTCTCAGGAAACGATCTTCATAATATTGCAATAAAACCATGTCATATTCCCTCCGGCATAGCTAGCGTCAAACATGAAGGATACATAACGGAAACAATAATTGGAGTTTCCCGGACCAGTAGACACATAAGTAAATATTGAAACCATTTGTTACCATTAACTATATACATATGGTCATAAATAACCAAAAAATCTTGGAATATTGTAGGATAAGGGTAGTATTTGACCTTTTATATCCGTACTTGTAACCTCCACATCAGCTGTTTACCCACAATCCCCAAGTGCCACCGTGTCTCGGGCTGCTGAGTCTGTATGTGTGTTCCCTGTATGCTGCTTCCTTGTATATAGCGAGATAATACTACCTTCCCTTGAGCTGTGCCGCCAAGATGGGAGGTTCGCAGAGTGTTCAGATTCCAGGAGGAGGCACTGAAGGCTACCACGTGCTGAGGGTAAAGTATTAAACTATTAACACCTGCTTGTGGAGAGGTGGTAAGAAATCTGCTATACCCTACATCAGCTTCGTATGTTATCATGTCAGATCTTATTTTGTACCTTTACCAGACCCGTGAGTAACTATTCGGGTAATTTGCAGTTACGTAATTCGAGTTTTTGGTCACATCGCTCACTTCTCGTTTTTCCAGGTGATGTTTGTCGTGTGATATTTCAATGACCGGGGGTTAGGCAGTTACTAAGTTACAGGTTCATTGGTGTCATAATAGTTGTGCTGGGAGAGCTCTTCTGCTACAGGATGTGATGCCCGGGACTGGCGCATGTGTTGATTTAAGTTTATTTATGATGTTGCTCCACCCAAAAACTCTAGGTAATTTGTATATGTGTGTGTATATATATATATATATATATATATATATATATATATATATATATATATATATATATATTTCGGGAGTAGACCATTTTGAATGCATGTACTATTGAAGTCAACAGCAAGGTCTGCATTATTCTTTTTGTACAGCGTATTTTGTGTTTTTCGCACAAGTCGATTTTAGTTGGTAGAGTAGTGTGCCAAAGCCCATTTTCTCTAGACGTCTTTCGGTCTTGATCAGACCATCTTCAGGAGAGAAGTGATTGCAACTAAGCCCGCATCCTCACTAGTTGCAATCACTTCTCTCCTGAAGATGGTCTGATCAAGACCGAAAGACGTCTAGAGAAAATGGACTTTGGCACACTACTCTACCAACTAAAACCGGACGAACGCACCCTTGTGCGAAAAACATATATATATATATATATATATATAGATAGATATATATATATCTGTTTATTTATTTAGCCGTATTGGAGTCTGTAATTATAATCCATCTATTTGTGACACATCACTGTATTAAAATTGATTGATGGTTTCTTACCAAGATGAGGGTCTTGATCCCTCATCTGTTTCTTCTGCATCTTCCAAACAAAACTACTAGTGTACTGCTAAAGGACTGCAGGACAGTTGGCTAGTTTTAGATGCAGAACATAAGTCGGCACTGTCCCCGAGAAACCGTCCCGTGCGCTCGCCTCGATTCCTGGCTCCCCCTTCACAGCTCTTCCACCCAGCTGATTTGACGCCACATAAAATGAGAAATATATGGTATATCATTTTGTTTTTTAAGCAGGGGTTCCTTAAGACGTCATGTATTTTAAGGGTTATGCAAGGGTAAAAAGGTTGAGAAACGCTGCCTTATTCGTTACCATCTCTCTCTCTCTCTCTCTCTCTCTCTCTCTCTCTCTCTCTCTCTCTCTCTCTCTCTCTCTCTCTCTCTCTCTCTCTCTCTCTCTCTCTCTGACCAATATTTGACGTCAAATCAGCTAGGTCGAGGAGCTGCGAAGTAGGAGCCGGGAATTGAGGCGAGCGCGCGCGACGGTTTCTCGGGGACAGTGCCCATAACTCACACAAGAACGTAGAGGAGCTGCAAAGTGAGAGCCGGGAATTGAGGCGAGCGCACGGGACGGTTTCTTGGGGACATTGCCCATAACTCATACAAGAACGTAGCTAACAATACTTATAAAGACGATGACCCAGGAATTGTTCAAGCAAATGTTTGAAGGACTGGATAGATTGAGCTGACAACTATTTCAGGTAGAGAATTCCAGTTGTTGATGACCTGTAGTGAAAAGAAACGACTTCTAACATCAGTGGAATTATGAGGCACTAAGATCTTCAAACTGTGGCCCCTTGTTTTACTCAAAGTGGCTGTAGAAAATAGACCATTTAGTTGAGGACTCAAACCATGCAAAATCTTCCATACTTGAATCAAATCAGCTCTCAGCAATCTACCCTTAATAAAGAACAATTTCAGTCTAGATATTCTTTTTGAGTATGGTAGGTCACCAAAACCTTCAACCTTTTTAGTCCACCTCCTCTGAACAGATTCCAGCATGTGTACATCACTCAGGAAGCCAGTATTCCAAACAACACTACCAAAGTCAATAATAGGCCAAACATGTGTGACAAAAATATGTATACAAGCACATTTATTGATGGAAAAGGAAAGACCCCAAGATAGACTTCTTTGGTATAGCAACTGGACATCATTTTGTAAAGACATATTAGCATCACAAGCATTTGATTTCTTTGATGGAACGGCAAGATACACTTTGAGATCATCGGCAAATAAAACTGATTTGCAATTAAGATGAGCGGTGACATGGTTAATATAAATAAAAAACAATAGGGGACCAAGGACTGAGCCTTGGTGAACACCACTAGGAACATCAGATACGTGACTAGAGGAGTGACGAAAAACAACTTTAATTTTCCGACTAGTAAGGAAATCACAGATCCAGCCAAGCAGGGGATTTCTGATACCAATTTGAAATAATTTTGATAATAATACTTGGTGGTTCACTACATCAAAGGCTTTACTATAATAAAAAAGTAGAACATCCACATCCAAGCCTTGGTCAAGATGAAAACTAACATAATCATAGGTAAGGAGAACTTGATCAAAAACAAAATCCAGAATGAAAACCAAATTGAGGTACAGAGAGCCAGTTATTACTGTCCAGGTAACCATAAAGTTGAGAGATAATGAGCCTTTCAAGAGTCTTTAGAACAGACAGAGGTTAGACTTATAGGCCTGTAGTTTGAATGACTGGAATGTGAACCACCTTTAAAAAGAGGCATAACATTAGTAAATTTCCAGACAAGGAACCTTCATAGAAGAAATGCTTTTGCAGAAGATTAGATACAAAGGATAGCATAAGGTAGGGGCACACTTTTTGAACGCAATACAGGGGAGGCCATCAGGACCACAACTAGGAGATAATTTAATCTTATTTAAAGCCACCATAACATCACTTACTGTGAATTCCTTGAAAACAAAAAGAGAGTTGGCTATTTGATGGGGGTGAGGATCTGGCAGTGAACCTTGGACAAACACTGATGAGAAACACTGTACCAAGCAATCTGCCATACTATTACAGTCCTCTACCCAAGACCCATCAACCATGAGAGGGCCTACTGTAGGGAGATTGATCTTCCTTAAGTAACCGTGAAACCTCCAGGTATCACCAGAGGCAGCTAAGGAATGCTCATAATTAATAATTGCAAGGTTAACATAATTTTTGTGTTGAATATTCAGATCCCTAAAAAAACCCCCCCCAGCTCCACACGGTTAAAAGGGAATGTCGACAATGAGAGATTCTTAAAAGCTTGTAGTTGCGCCAAGCTACTCCCTGTGTCCTCTGGAGGTCCTTAGAAATAGAACTGGCCCTAAGTGGTCTTATAGATCTGTTAAAATTTGACTGGACTGGAACAAACACAGTGAAGGCATCCATTAGAATCTCAGTAAACTTTGTGTAACAGTGACCACTAAATAAGGAATCCCAGCCAGTGCCAGACAAATAATATTGAAACTGGAGAGTATTGCAACGAAACCAGTCAAAACGATCAGGAGGGATAACAGAAGAGGAGGTAGATGAAAACGTTAGTGTAAAAAGAATACCTACATGGCCACAGCCTGGAGATGGAGCAATGCTGTCGAGCCTAGATACACGATCATGCTTGGAAGTAAGAACCAAGTCAAGAATGTTACCAGAACTAAGAAAAGTAGGAAATTTAACACATTGTGTGAGGCCAAGGAAAACAAAGAGTTCGACGAATAAGTGACTGATTAAGGAACTGGAACAGGACCAGACCAATTATAGATGGTAAATTGAAGTCACCCATCAGGACTACATTTTTACCAGCACAAAAGGAAGATAAATAAGATACTAGTTCAATGTTTTCTAAGTGGTGACCTAAGCACACTAGGTAATATGCAATGAAATAAGTATATGCGTTTGTACTGTCTGAACAAGAGACATAAATAATGGAAATATGAAATATATAATTAAACATTTAATTTGTGCTTATATATGTAAAACACAAGATAGTAACACACACAGTGATATAATAGAGTATTCCACCACTGACAAGCTGAGCTGGAGACACTAGCAAACAACCATAAAAGAGCATCATATCAAAACTCATCACATAAGTAGGAAAATATATGTAGCACCCTCTGCTTAAGTTAGGTAAGTGACATGTCGGTCAGAATTGAGTATGACCTGCATTGAATAGGCAAAATCCTGCTCTAACACAATGGTATAACTATCATACCTCGAATCCAATCTGAAGTGACCATAAGGTCAACATTTTTTAATAATGTTAAGGATTTATTTTCATTCTGATGTGCATCCACAATTTCATACAGCAGCGAGGCAAGGTCCTGAGAGGTTGGGTGCTGCCTGAGGGATGCGTCATTGCCTGGCCAGCCAGTGTGTGGCCAGCAAGCCTTAGTCTCAAATTGATGAGTAAACAGTGTTTGACAGTTCACTGGAGTGAGGCTTGGTGATGGAGAACTTTCATACACCATTTTCTGAATTTCTTGTTAGTGTCGCTTACTTTGCTTCATCAGGGGGTGCCACATATGATACAAGCAGCAGCCTATTCACAGGCCAGGAAAATCACTATGAAATCACTGGGTGTGTCATATAGATACCACCTTACATCTTTCCACGTCCTTTCAGAGATGACCAACCCTTCAGGAAGTCAACAGATCACGCAGGGACACAACAGAATGCCTGACTTCTGATCTTTCTATGACTTCTGATTGGGGCAGAGAAAATCTAGTAGTTTTCAATGCCTCAAAAACTCAATTCCTCCATCTATTAACTCGATACAACCTTCCAGACAACTATCCCCTCTTTTTCAATGACACTCAACTGTCTCCCTCTTCCACAATAAATATCCTCGGTCTGTCCTTTACTCATAATCTTAACTGGAAACATCACATTTCATCCCTTGCTAAAACAGCTTCTATGAAGTTAGGTGTTCTGAGGCGTCTCCACCAGTTTTTCTCACCCCTCCAACTGCTTACTCTGTATAAGGGCCTTATCTGCCGTGTATGGAGTACTCCTCGCATGTTTGGGGGGTTCCAGTCACACAGTTTTACTAGATAGGGTGGAATCAAAAGCTTTTCATCTCATCAACTCCCCTCCTCTGATTAACTGTCTTCAGCCTTTTTCTCACCGCCGAAATGTTGCATCTCTTTCTATCTTTTATTGCTATTTTCATGCTGACCGTTGAAGTGATCTTACTAACTGCATGCCTCCCTTCGTCTTGTGGCCTCGCTGCACAAGGCTTTCTTCTTCCTCTCATCCCTATTCTGTCCAACTCTGTAATGCAAGAGTTAACCAGTACTATCAATCATTCATCCCTTTCACTGGTAAACTCTGGAACTCCCTCCTTGCATCTGTATTTCCGACTTCCTACGACTTGTCTTATTTTAAGAGGGAGGTATCGAGGCATTTGCTCCCTAATTTTGGCTGACGCTTTGTTACTTTTTAGAGAGCCAGCACTCAAATGGGCCTTTTCTTTAATCCTTTCTTTTTTTTGCCCTTGGCTGGCCCTCTTCCCTACGTAAAAAAAGAAAAAAAAAGAAAAAAAAAAGTTAAGAATAATAACACTGCACTGATAAAACACTAATATAACACACCAAATTATAGCCAAAGCCATAGCCATCAAGGAAGATATGCAAATGTAACCTGGCAAGGGCAATCAGGCAAGCAGGTAGAGAAATCTGACCAGGAAACAGCAGGAGCAGGAGTAGGCACCAGAGTAAGATCTAAGATGATGGGAATGAAGAATTGTCTCAGCAGTAACAAAGTCCAGTGTGGTGTTTATGGCTATCTAGGGAGGGAATCTAATAGCTTTATAAGATGCCACAAAGTCTAGCTTGTCAGAATTATGATCTGAATTTTTTAGAATTTTGGATAAAATGCCTTTCATTCACTTCAAGTTGATTTTATCATACCTTGAGGCAGTTAATGATACTTTTTAATAATTTTATAGTAGATTAAATTAATTATGTTATTCTCTGAGTATTCATCTGATATGTGTGGATAAATAAGTCCATTGTTGTTCATCAGTTTCAGCATTACTACATTTTCATCAGGCATAAATTTTATTCTAAAGCTTTGCATAACTGGGAGTGTTTCAGGGTGAAATATGGGTTTGTATTACTCAGAAGCTTGTTTGACTGACATAGCAACATCTAATCTACCAGATTTTCTGTCATGATTTAGATAATAATTTATTATTAGTTTTTTTTTATACTATTTCAGGTACAGGAAAATTCACCTGGACAGATTGCTGGACTTGAGGCATTTTTTGACTTCATAGTCTCTATTGGAAATACAAGACTAGTAAGTGCTGATGAGTGGAATGTATGAAAATGTTCATGTTATGGAAATACAGATTTGTCTTGTACATATGTATTAGTGACTACACTTTACAGGAAAAATTAAGAATAGTACACCTTTCTCACAGGAAATTTCCTTCTCTTTTTAAGTTCATGCAAACAGTTTTTGCTTTATTTTACTTTGTATTTTACTTTTATCTGTCTTGTTCCATTGCTTACAAATCTTATTTAGAAGGTACTTTCTGTAATGAGATACAATTTTGATTGATTTTAAGGTAATGAGTTCTTGAGAAAGAGAAAAGGAGTCTTTACATTTCATGATTTTTAGTTTCTGTTAGTTGACATACATAAGTATGCTACTTCCATTAATTCATGATGCATCATATTTACCAGAGGATAATAACAAGAAAGGATAGAAATAATATTCTTAGTAATTAAGGTTGCATGATTTTAAAAGGAAAAGTTTCTTTTCCTTTAATGGTACAAGTGTTTTTTCAGGATCAGGATAATGATACCCTGAAAGAGCTTTTAAAAGGATCAATTGAGAAGAATCTCAAAATGACAGTGTACAGTAGCAAGACTCAAACCATTCGTACTGTCGATATTGTGCCATCCAACCTGTGGGGCGGCCAGGGTCTGCTTGGTGTCTCTATACGATTTTGCTCATTTGAAGGTGCCAATGAAAATGTTTGGCACATATTGGTAAGACACATATTTTCTTTTATTTTTGTATCTATTATGTTCAGCATATTTTTACCAAGTGCCAAGTAATCTTGAATATGAGCAATTTCTCTACCTGTAAATTATAAATCATTGCTTCATGAATCTGATCCCTGTGTTTAGTAAACCTCATTATGATTACAAGTATGACTGGTTATGCAAATTTCACTGTTTATGAACTTTGGTTGGCAAGGAAGTAGGGAATAGACTTTGTAATTTTATTTACCTTTTTACTACTTCTATATTCTTGGAGCTGTTTCTGATTATGCAAATACAGTTCACTAGTATGTCATGATGATGAAATTGAGCATAAGAAGTGATTATCAGCTGCATAGTTGTTGACCTACTTTGTGTAATTATTATATTCTTGTATGTTTTATAATGATTGGCTTAAACTTTGTGACATGAAGTCTGAGTAAGAGCTATAATAGCAGAGGAAGCTTAAAACATAGTAGAAGGATACAAATTCATGATATTGTAGCTATACTCACATGGTAGCAGTCTATTGATACTGTTTTTTGTTCACTTGTACAGGATAAAAAAACTGACATGTATAAGTATGTTTGAGATCAGTGTGAACACAAGTCACTGTTTTTATTTCAGGATGTGGAGCCCAACTCTCCTGCTGACATTGCTGGGCTTAAAGGATTTAAAGACTATATCATTGGTGCTGACTCTGTTCTGCATGAGAGCGAAGACTTGTTCTCACTCATAGAAGCCCATGAAGGTCGTCCCCTCAAGCTGTATGTGTACAATGTGGAGACAGATTCGTGCAGGGAAGTTACAGTGACGCCAGACACTCAGTGGGGAGGATCTGGAAGGTTGGTTTCATAATGCACTTGTGGTTATAGCAAGTTTGTTACAGTATTGATAACTTTAATTCATCTGTTACAGAGTGCACAGTCCCAACTCCCATCTCACCAATTTTTTTTTGTGCACTTTCCCCCAGTTTTGTGGGTGTAGTTTATATGTGTACTTTACCATTACTTAGTAATATATAAAATTTCTTTTTATGTGTTCATATAGACTTTAGTTGCTTGATGCATATTAAATTGAATATTAAATTAATCATAAATGGTGCTTTATATAATTCATTTTCATATGAAATCTCTCCTCAATGTTTGTATGAAAATTTGAGTAACGACTGATCATAAAATAGCATAATTTGAAAACAAAGATTTTTACTAAAAGAAATAAGCTTTCACAATCAGGATATTATTAGTGCTAATCTTCTTTAATTTTCTCTGGATAGCTTGGGGTGTGGCATTGGATATGGATACCTCCATCGTATTCCAACACAGAGAGGTGAAGTCAAAACTGACATTTCAAAGGAATCACCAAGTGGTAGCTCAGATCCTGAACCTTTGTTGCAGGTATGTTCTTAAGGAGACTATTTTTAATGCAATCAAATAAGTTTGAATTCATGGAGGGAGAACAGGAGTGATACATGAGGAGCTTTGTGTGGTCCACGAGACTTCCCCTCCACCAAGGACTAGTGGGACTAAGTGTGAATGATGTGTATGTGAGTGTGTGGTGCTTTGTTTAGGCCACCCTATATGAGATTATTCATGTGGTTCTTTTGCAGGTGGCTACTGGAAATGATGTTGAAGCTCTTGCCTCCAGTGTGACAGGAATAAATGTTGGCGAGAGCACACCAGTAGTGGCAACTGCAGGCTCCACAATTCCTCCACCCACTGCATTTACCACAGCATCTGCAACAGCAACGACTACTGCCACCCTCCCAGTTGTTCCTTCTGCGATCCCCAACATTCCTCCTCATACCTCTTTCACACCCTCGTCACTACCTCCACCTTCAGAAATACCTGCTAGTTTCACGACTCCAACAACACATATCACTACAGAAATTCCAACACAGACTCCTCCCCAACCCCTTGTCCAGACTGCTGAAGTTCCCATGCATCCTCCTCCTCCATCAGATGTTTCTCCATTGAACCCAGGTCTTCCTCCTCCACCTCTTTCTCAACCCAGTCCTTTGACCATGGGTGGTGCTCCCACTGTCCCAAGTATGCCTAGTTTGCCTCAGTCATTAGGGAACCCTGATCCCAGTGTTCCCATGATTCCATTATCTGGTGCTGCAGGCATGCAGCCTAGTCCAGCTGTCAGTCAGTACTACTCGTCTCCAGTTGTCCCTCCACCGGCCTTTACTGGTGAGTTTTTTTTTGGCTCCACATAAATGTAGTGATGCCTTTTTCTAAACATAGTGTAGGAAGACTGCCTGAGATTGTGTAGCTTGGAGAACTGCCATTAGGTAGATAAAGGCAAAGCATAGGGAGGTGGTGGTGTAGTGGATAAGGTGGTGAGCGTGGGATTGGGCAGACGTCCACGCATAGGTTCGAGTCCCACTACATACCATTTTGAAGCTATGCCATTAGTTGAGTGGTTTAAAGTTACCTACATGTCACCGTGATACCCAGATTCTAAGTGGTTACACCAAAGATGTGCTTGGGTGGTGATATGGGCTCTAATATGGGTACCACTATAGATAAAATTGCCTGCACCACTAATGGGCAGACGCTGAACAGCGCTTCCCACATATACTCTTCAAGTATGCCTATAGGTGGTATAGGCCGTAAAAAAAAAAAAAAGTATATGTACAACCTTATGAAATAGTTACTGTATTTTGCGGATGTTTTTGGACCATGCAGTAATATTTGCACTACATAGTATTACATTTGTTATTTTCTATACTATTGTCTGATGAAGGCTGATGACACCACCTAATGCTCCACTTCACCATATTTGTTGGAAATATGATGCCTAAGAATGTTCACTGGTTAAGGTAAATGGAAATAAGGATATATACATCTGCTATGCATAGTTCTTTTATTCATTATTTATATTTTGAATACCGTTACAAAACTGATCAGTGACAACATTTAACCTGGTCTTCCAGCTCCGCCAGCAATGCCATCCATTCCCGGCATGCCGGTGACTACACCAATAAATCTGCCGGGAATGCCTCCTATTACAGGTAAACCTGATTTATTACATTTTACATGACCTTGAATATATAGATACACCTTATCTCCACCTTTTAGAAAACTGATTGTAGTGTAGAACATTGTAAGGCAGGCAACAGTGTAAAAAGAAAAAAAAAGATGAATATTGTTTGTAAAAGTTATGATGTATCTAACTATCACTTGCTTATTTTCTTGTTATTTATGCCACAACTTTGCAGAGGTCTTCTTAGAGGAGGGCAAAACATCAATGATGATATTATTTAAGTTTAGAAGCATTTATTCACAAATTTTACTCATGTTTAGAATGTAATTATATTGCTTAGAATATTATTGAAAGTGAGGTAAGCTTACTGCAGTCCTACTATTGCTATTACATAAAAGTTATTTGGGTTGTATTTTCAGTCAGTGCCACCTTACCACCTGAGTCATTTCAAAACATCTCGAGCAATGCACAACCCTCAACGCAGCCCCAGCCTGTGCAGTAGAAGTGGCTTTCAAGATCCACGTCATCTTTTGAGAGGTGTATAGAAATATATTTACAGTTTCATTACATAGTCCTGTGATCCATATTCCCTCATTGCTGTAAAATTAATGTCTACTTTGTCATGAAAAAACACTATCATGTTTCATACACGTATGTAAAATATAAGTTGAGAATCCTTTGTTCAGAATTCTAAAGTATGAAATCTCCATGTCTTTGTATGCTGATATTTGTTATTCATCCACAATCCCATATAATTATGATGATTAGAGCTGTACAGTAACATTATGAATGTTATTATAATTTTTTAGACGAAATATCATGGATATATCAGTGCAGTGTGTTCTTTACAGAACTAACCTGTAAAGTTACATAGGTGGGTAAAGAAGTTTGCATTATCTCTGTATGCTGGTAGCCTCCAGATGCATCTCCTTTTTTCTTGCTGTCCCACCATAAATTTCATATACAGGTGCAGTGGAAACCAAGCTAAACATATAACCATCTGACAATCCTCATTAAGTTACAAGTCTTTTTATTAATCATAGTTTTATCAAGTTTCTGTCCAGTGTGCTGTTCTAAGTTCTTGTAAAGCAGACAACATTGTTTAGCAATACAGTTTCATCTAATGTTTTATTTATGATAGGTTTTTGTAATGTAAATCCATTATGAATTGTGTGTGTGTGTACTCAATATCTGGGAAAACAATTTAAATTCAGAACAGTTGTAGTCCTGGTCATTTTGAATGAAGAATTCTCAACTTATTTTGATGAATTGATTAAATTCTGAATAACACTTGTAGTATTTAAAAATATGCTAAAAGGTATTACCTAGAAATTATTGATCAAAATATAAAGATTGGGAAGCACTTGTTTTATACTAACAAGTTTATGACTTGCACTTGTACATTATTCCTTGAATATATATATATATATATATATATATATATATATATATATATATATATATATATATATATATATATATATATATATATATATATTTGAAATTATTGTTACAGGTAACCTCATTTATTTGTAAGCTAGTTTATGCTGGTTGATAAATGTCAGTGCACATTAAAGAAAAGCATTGAGTATTTTAAATATGGTAATGCATAGACAAGTTTATTGGCTATTATATAACACAAACAAATTTCTTTATTGACAGTAAGCAATATATAATTATATGAAATTAGAAGCATGAGGCATATTATTTATTCCATTACATCATTACATTCAGTGTTATTAGATGTGTATCATATATTGGTATGCCAGGTGATGATGAATAAACTAGTGTGTGTGTGTGTGTGTGTGTGTGTGTGTGTGTGTGTGTGTGTGTGTGTGTGTGTGTGTGTGTGTGTGTGTGTGTATGAGTGATAACATATTTCGGCAATGCTTGTATTCAGGTTTTTTTTTTTTTTTTTTTTTTTTTTTACTTTTTTTCCTTTAATCTTGGGAGTTTGTAATGTTTTTAGCTTAGAACTTATTTCCATTTTGTTAGCTTTCATCCAGAGTTTTACTATCACACTGCAGTGGTTGTATTAGTAGGTCATGCATGTTGGAATATATTTTCTTATTCTTAGTACTACTATAAGCATGTTTTGAAAGTCTGACTAATTTTATTTTTACAATAGGGTTTATGTAATGGTTTCCCTTACATCATATTGAAGAACCTGTGTGAAAATGGGAATTATGTTTCTTACCATCCTAAAATTTCTTAACAAATCGACACATGCCACATTTTGTACTGGCAATAATGATTGATCATTTTGTATATGAGATTAGATCAAGCCAATCAACCGAAATATTGTTTGCTAAGGGTTTAGTCAATCAAGGAATGTCACATCTTGTCCCTCTGCAAGAATAAAAGTATAGAGGAGGGATTCACAGTCCCTTCTCTGGAATAATGCTCCACTAGAGGAGTCTGTTAGCAACATCTCTGCCTTTTGTGTTAGCAGCAACTTCATGGAGGAGTTTCAAAACAGAACTAGTTGCACGATATCAATCAGTGTTATATCTTCTATAGAACTAAAAATGGTATGAACTGCTAGTATAGTAAACTTTTAGGCATTTTCTCCAAAAAAGCAACTCTGATTTCAAACAGCAAAATGCACTAGTCTTTGCTTTGTTTTTTATAGTACATGTGCATTGCATAAGCAACTATTCTATGAAAAAACTTATTAATGCACTACCATCACCTTTAGCACTAAGTATTGCAACTTCTGCTTCTTCATAGCTTCGAGCTGTGTAAGGAGTGAAAGGGGAAGTGTTTATAAGTAAATATGAATATTGTGTTTATTACACTTTTTTTAATAAATTTTTTTTGTGTGGTGGTGGGAATCCTGGCTTTGTTTGGAACTGTATACACTCATTGCTTTTGTCCATTTTTCATAATCCAGGCTGTTATGCTTCTGTCCTCTTATCATGTTAAGGGTATGGACCAATCCAGAATAAAAGAGTAGCTTTCTTTGTTTGCTTCTAGAAAAAAAGGTTAATTGCCATTGTTGCAAAATGTGGAAATAACTAGTATGGACAGCTTTGCTCATATTGCAGTATGCAGTTGCATATGCACCTTAAAGCTAGGCATATGTAAAGCATTTGCCCAGTATTTTTTTTTTATATATTTTTTGTTACTGATCACAAGAAACTTGTATGACGAAAGTATCATGAATGTACATTTCTCACATTTCTCAAACATCGAATACTTGTTTAGCATGACCTGCCTGTGTGAAGCATCTTATATAAGTATTTGATTTAGGAGATAGAAGCAGATAAGTGTGCCATTGTGTTTTCTAACTTTAAAAATTGTTTGCATTCATAGGTGGGATGTGTGGTTTTTCAGTTGTCTGGATAGTTTTCTGGATAGGTGACCTGAATAATCCAACTGCCTTTGTTTTCAGATGCCTCACCAAAAACCATGAAACAATTAAAATGAATACACCATGAATAACCAAGAAAATATATATATATATATATATATATATATATATATATATATATATATATATATATATATATATATATATATATATATATATATATATATATATATATATATATATATATATATATTTTTTTTTTTTTTTTTTTTTTTTCTCAATGAAGTGCCCTAATCATTACCAGCATGTAATCTTCAACTCTTGAAGGAATGTTTCTTGTACTTATATGAAGCAAAGAAACATGTTTCACTTTTAAGGTATCATCAATTTGAGCTGGATTGTTGCCTTTGTTATTTTCAGTCTAATGTTGAAAAAGATCCCCATGCAACAGTGAAACCTGACTTCTAGAAGGCCCTGATAAAAGTGAGACATAGAGAGATGTTGTCAGCATATATTAGGTAAAATGCGGGTTGGGTGATATGCTGTATAAACCAGGCAGTTTATGCTGTATTTACTTGTGGTGGCTTAGGTATGTCTGATGACTTATCCTATATCATACTTTGTAGGGTCTGATTTGCCAAGGGTTTGCTGTGTACCTATTATGTTTGTTTTTCTATGGTAGTCTGCAATTACTGTTTCTGGTTAAGTGGCCTGAATGCTTACTAAAATATCAGTGTTATCACTGGGTTTGGTTATTCATGCTTTACTCGTTATGTTGTGGTCTTTTTTCATCCACTTCATATATATTTTCATCTTTATGCAATTCTGGATATCAAAAGTGGGAGTTTATTATTTTAACTTTGGATTAAAATTTATGGGATGGGTGAAGTGACGACAGACAAGCATATTTACCTTGTGAACACACCACATACATCTTTAGATTAGCAATGCTGTCATAAGTTTAAAATACATGATATGCACCCCAAATATTATATGATTATGAGGAATATTTAAAGCTCTGAGACTAGATAAGAATAAGACATTATCATATTCAAATTTTGCTACCATCCCTTTGGAAATATGAATTATAGTACATTGGTCTTCTGCTTCCAGCATTTGGATGTTTCCTCGAAGACTCGCTTTGTATCAGACACTGATTTGCATGGAATTTTCTCCATGGTATCGAAATAACAACCTTTCAGTATGAGCTTAATTTTCACTGAGAGAGAAAAAATTGCCCAATACAGTGAGCAGAAACATGAGGAGCCAAGAGTTTGTTAGTGTGGAGAAATCTTTGCTTTTCCATTCATTGTGCATGGACATGTCTTGATGGAGCAATAATAACTCAAAATATTAAAGCAGAAATTCTTGTTGATATTTTGAGTACAGGACAGGTCCATGATTTACAACCCTACCAATGGAGAAAAAGTTAATGATGATAATGATATGAAGTCCTTGAACTACTTAAAGGAACATGAGTAACCTTAATATTTTTTTGTTTTGTTTTGAAGAGTAAATTGATTTTGCTTACATAAACCAAGCTACCGATACAGCTCATGTAAGCTCAGGAGATACAAATTAAAGCAGAAATTTTGGAACTTGCCTGAAATAACATTTTAAGACTAAGTTTTTATGATTAATGCCAATCCTTTATTTATAAGTTATAGGGAAGGTAACGGTCAAGGTTTGGTACCTGACTCAGACTGTTCCCCGTCTTGAACCTGAGTGGCAGCTATTGGCAATAGAAGAAGGTATTAAAGTGTTGACTTCTTCAGTATATTATATTGTTGTTTCCCTTTGTTTTCAATAACATAATTTTTCCATAGAAGTGAACATACAGAATTTTCTTTTTAAGACAAACATTTATTGAGAGATTTTCTTTGTTAAGAAAATTATAAGTATGTTTGTGAACCCAATCCTTTATCTGATACATGAACTGTTTTGATAATGAAACCAATGAAAAAAAGCACTTAAATGTTAAAAATACTCCCTTTATTGAATATGCTGATTTCACTATTAAAACTATGTATCACAGTTGTTGCACCTGCAGCATCAGTACTATTCATATACAGTATATAATTATAAGATCCTTCACATCCTCCAGTGTACATATGTATATGGCTTGATTGCTTTTTACAAATGAAAATGGGCTGGTGCACGGAAGTAAGAGGACGTGGACTTTTATCTTCTCTGTGTAATGCTAACTAATGAGGAATGTTTCATTAAAATCATAGATATGAGTATGTATCATATACATAAGCTTTATGTTATAGTATATCACAGATTCTATACATTTTGATTTTGATTTTCCTTAATGTATGTAGGCTATGCATATATTATTAGTAGTTACATGGTCATCTTTTTTTGTCTCCATACACGTGCGTGCATGTGAAAATAGTGGTGTATTTTTTTTACTACTACTACTACTACTACTACTACTACTATCATCATACTGTACTACTACTACTACTACTACTACTACGAGAGAGAGAGAGAGAGAGAGAGAGCCGACACAATACTGGACCACTAAGCGAGGATTACAAACAAGTACACCAAAGAAACACAAACAAAAATCAACAACTAAGGCCTTGGGAAGAATACGACAGGAAATTCCGCTGATTATGAAAACAAGTTACAAGCGCCTTCCTAAACACACAAGACCCGGGCACAGGACAGTATTGCTGGGCACGCCTGGGCCACGAGAGACTAAAAAGCGCGCGTGGCTCCTTGGCTCCTTATTTCACGTCAGCTCTTGTGGAAGTTATTGTGACTTTCAGGAATGTACTCATGATTCGAAAGATAGTTCAACATGTATTCTGCACCTATCATATAAGAAAAGAGACACCGACGAGTCCTACATAATATCTGTGGGTTTTGAAAATATTCCTAATGGGAGAACAAGTGTTTCTGAATATTGACCAAGGAATGATAACTTGAGTAAGTGATCTTGTTTACTTATCTTGATACATCTATAATTTGCGGTGAATGATACTGATTTTGTACAATGAAAAAATAGAAAACATGAGAGCAGGAAGAATCATCCCTGTAACTTCCGAAGAATAGAATCTTGAAGAGAAAACAACGGTAAAATCCCGTATAAATTTTACTCTCGCCCTCTCGCGGTGTCAGATTTCGTTGATCACCACCATTATACTGATAACATGCTGGAAAAGTGGTTCAGACTCGCTATCGGCATCGCGATAAGATAAAACAGAAAGGTAAAGCGGCAGTATTTCGTTGCCTATAGTAATTGTGTTGGTGTGTAGCGAGGCGGTGGTGGCGGTGACGGTGGTGATAGTGGTGAGGGTTCCCTGCTTGCCCTGGTTTGTGTTTAATCTACTCGTGTGTGTGTGTGTGTGTGTGTGTGTCCTTATCAGTCTTTCCGTCTCTCATTCTGTCTATGTCTGTCTCTCTGCGTTCCTGCCTACCTGTCTTTCAAGAACAAATATCTTAAACAGTTAAAGCGCAAGCGAAATAAAAAACGCTTCCTTATAGGCATATATAAAATCTTGTTAAACTCGTGTGACGTTTCGGGACAAACGTAATCCCATCCTCAGACAACAATGAAACACTTGTTTCAGTGTTGTCTGAGGATGGGATTACGTTTGTCCCGAAATCACGGTGCCATATCACTGATATACATGTAGAGAAAAATAGAAAAGAAAGAAAGAGAGAGAGAGAGAGAGAGAGAGAGAGAGAGAGTGTCACGAAGGATTCCAAACACATATATATTACATCAGTGAGATTTCTAGCTTTTGATATCTCTAGAGGCACAAAGGGAAACAAAATAGAAAGGAAAAAAAGGTAGATAGTGTTTACGTAATTCTTTATACTGTTGTTTAACTTAAGTGATAACATAATTTATTGACTTATTTTTTTCATTTTGTGTGTGTGTGTGTGTGTGTGTGTGTGTGTGTGTGTGTGTCATCTGTGAGTGTGAACAATCTCTAACAGCTCTCCTCGACACAGCACAAGGAACAGAAACAACAACAACAACAACAACAACATGGGTCTAAAGAAATTGTTCTCGAGAAGTAACAAGGTAAGAATCACATGATCAAAATACACGCTCCTTCTTTCACTCTAATTTACAATGATCTATCACTTCGATGTGTTAATTTCCTCAGGTCGATTCTCTCTCTCTCTCTCTCTCTCTCTCTCTCTCTCTCTCTTTTCGTTTTTCTTTTTTTTTTCCCAACCTCGCATGCCTTCAGATCTTTAATAGGTGCATCACTTATCTGTAACATGAAACCATTTTGATCCTTTGTTTGAAACTCTTTTACTATGAACATTTTAAAAGAACACTGACTTAGCTTTCTTCCTTTATTTCTCTTCTTTCCTTCCTTTCTCCCTTCTTCCTTTCCTTTTTTCCTTCCCCTTTTCAGGTTTTCCCTTCCTCTTTCTTTCTTTCTTTCTTTCTTCTTTTTTCCTTCTTTCATTCATTCCTTCCTCTATTCTTTCGTTTGTCTTCTAAACAGACAGAAAAAAGAAGTACTGAAAAGCGAATACAGTTTACATTTTAATTTGTTTCATTTTATTATTATGACACAGGCGGGGAAGGAGGGAAGGAGGAAATTAACGTGTATTAGTTCCCATGAATGTGAAAAAGGAAATCAGCAGTTCCCATGAGAATAGAGGAAAAAGGAAATTACAGTGTCTTCCTTTCTTCAATACGTTATTCTGTGAGGCAGCATTTTAAAGTGCTTATTAATACGGAACTCGTGTTTTCCTGCTTTGTCAAGGACACTGCGTAAGGAAAATCGAGTGGGAGGGGAGGAGGAGGAGGAGGAGGAGGAATACTTTACTTTAATCCTTTTGCTCATCTACTTAACTATCCATTTATCAACTTGCCTGTTTTTTTATTTTTTTTAACGTCTGAGGATATTGGTCAATTACCTATATATATATATATATATATATATATATATATATATATATATATATATATATATATATATATATATATATATATATATATATATATATATATATATTTATTTATTTATAAGTAACGATGGGAGCAGAAAGAAAGAGCGATAAAAAAAAAAAATAAAATAAAAACCCTCTCAACTTGTCGCTTCCAAAACTTTAAAGAAAGAAATGAAACCAAGAAAATAGTTATTTGTTTCGAAGGGAGTTCTATTGCTTCTCTTCTGTAATGTCTTTATTGCAATGCATAAATGCTTGAGTGGTGGCGAAGGCGTATCTGTCCAGGGAGAGAGTTCCTTTTTCTCTTTTTATGTAGGGAAGAGGGCCAGCCAAGGGCAAAAAAAGAGAAAAGATAAAAAAAGTGGCCCACTTGAGTGCTGGCTCTCTACAAAGAGGAAAAGCGTCAGCCAAAATTAGGGAACAAATGCCTTGATACCTCCCTCTGAAAAGAAGACAAATCGTAGAAAGTTAGAAATACAGATGCAGGGAGGGAGTTCCAGAGTTTACCAGTGAAAGGTATGAATGATTGAGAGTGTTGGTTAACTCTTGCGTTAGGAAGTTGGACAGAATAGGGATGAGAGGAAGAAGAAAGCCTTGTGCAGGGAGACCGCAGAAGGAGGGGAGGCATGCAGTTAGTAAGATCAGTAGAACAGTTAGCATGAAAATAGCGATAAAAGATAGAAAGAGATGCAACATTTCGGCGGTGAGAAAGAGGCTGAAGACAGTTAGTGAGAGGAGGGGAGTTAATGAGACAAAAAGCTTTTGATTCCACTCTATCTAGTAAAACTGTGTGACTGGAACCCTCCCCACCCCACCCGACCAAACATGCGAAGAGTACTCCATACAGGGCAGGATAAGGCAGCAGTTGGAGGGCCGAGAAAAACTGGCGGAGACGCCTCAGAACGCCTAACTTCATAGAAGCTGTTTTAGCAAGGGATGAGATGTGAAGTTTCCAGTTAAGGTTATGGGTAAAGGACAGACCGATCGATCGAGAATATTCAGTGTGGAAGGGGGAGACAGTTGAGTGTCATTGAAGAAGAGGGAATAGTTGTCTGGAAGGCTGTGTCGAGTTGATAGATGGAGAAACTGAGTCTTTGAGGCATTGAAAACTACTAGATTTTCTCTGTCCCAATCGGAAATCTTAGAAAGATCAGAAGTTATGCGTTCTGTGGCGTCCCTGTGTGATCTGTTGACTTTCTGAAGGGTTGGATGTCTCTGAAAAGACGTGGAAAGATGTAGGGTGGTATCAACAGCGTAGGAGTGGATAGGGCAAGAAGTTTGGTTAAGAAGGTCATTAATGAATAATAGAAAGAGAGTGTGTGACAGGACAGAACCCTGAGGAACACCACTATTAATAGATTTAGGAGAAGAATAGTGGTCGTCTACCACAGTAACAATAGAACGGTCAGAAAGGAAACTTGAAATAAGGTTGCAGAGAGAAGGATAGAAGCCGTAGGAGGGCAGTTTTGAAATCAAAGCTTTATGCCAGACTCTATCAAAAGTTTTGATATGTCTAACGCTAAAGAAAAAAATCTCTAAAAGAGGATGACCAAGACTCAGTAAGGAAAGCCAGAAGATCACCAGTAGAGCGTCCTTGACGGAAGCCATACTGGCGATCAGATAGAAGATTGTGAAGTGACATGTTTTGAGAATCTTCCCATTCAGGATAGATTCAAAAACTTTAGACAAGCAAGTGATTAAAACTATAGGACGGTAGTTTGAGGGATTAGAACGGTCATTCTTTTTATGAGCAGGCTGAATGTAGGCAAACTTCCAGCAAGAAGGAAAGGTAGAAGTCGATAGACAAAGTTGAAAGAGTTTGGCCAGGCAAGGTGCAAGCACGGAAGCACAGTTTTAGAGAACAATAAGCTTTCCGAGGGTTTAGGTCAGCGAGGGCATGGAAAACATCATTACGAAGAATTTTAATTGTAGACATGAAATAGTCAAAGAGAGGAGACGAAGGAGGAAACAAGCCCAGAATCATCCAAGATGGAGTTGTCAGCAATGGTTTGAGACAAGAGTTTTCAGCTTTAGAGACAAAAAAGATGGCAGTGGTGCCATCAGGATGAAATAAAGGAGGGAAAGATGAAGAAGTGAAGTTATTGGAGATGTTTTTGGCTAGATGCCAGAAGTCTTGTGGGGAGTTTGAGTTTGAGAGATTTTGACATTTTCTACTTATGAATGAGTGTTTGGCAAGTTGAAGAACAGACTTGGCATGATTCCGGGAGTGGAGAAAAACTCACATTTTCACATATATCTTTACTAGAACGAATATTTCCTCGCTAACATTGCAGCCTGTATTATGTAGATAAGGGAGAAAAAGGCTCGATTGACTCTTCCTTTTCACGAAATAGATGCTGATAGACAGTGGTTCAAGTCGGTTGGGATTCCCTCTCCTGCTAAATCTGAGTGTGGAAACCTGCATGTTGTAGTCACTGGGATCATAAAGAGTAAAGGCTTTTATATTTCTGCGAATAGACACTCATCTATAATTCATTCGGAGGAATATTTAGCAGATACTGTCCTATTACCGTCCTGTGTGTCTGCGCGTGAATTCTAATTTTGATTTTGTTTACCTATTTCAAATCTGTAACCAGTGACTACTTGAAAGCAGGTGGTGTTATGGCGCGCGGTGTTAAGCAGGAAGCCGTATATCAACAGCTGCACCAATATTAGGACGGGAAGGAGCGGAAGTGTTGTGCCGTTCCCTTGAAGGGTGCACTCATGACTCACTGTAAATATGGTCTGCATGTGATGTGTAGTGCCTGTGACATGACGAGGAGAGTAGACGTCAAAAGTCTTACTGAAGCGCATTGGTCCATAAGTGGTTGGGTGGGTGAGGATGCGTTCTGAAAATCTATTTGAGTACGTATACCGTCCTCTTTCTCCTATCTTTGATCCAGTCTTCCGGCTGCATACACACACACACACACACACACACACACACACACACACACACACACACACAGAGAGAGAGAGAGAGAGAGAGAGAGAGAGAGAGAGAGAGAGAGAGAGAGAGAGAGGGGAGGGGGGCATAGATTATCTCGTGTTATTGTGTCAGCCTGAATGGAGGGAGGAAAGTGCATTGGGCATGGGCGTATAGTACTTTTTTCCTCGTTTAACATTCCTAACTGTATACTCGTAATTGCCCTACATTTACTGCATCATGATCAAATTTAAAGACAATAAATCAACACACTTGCTTTGGTTTTCACAGTTTCCAGCATAGATATTAGGAACGCGTCACCTGGGCCTTCACTTCTCTCACCTTTACACCTCTCACCACCTTTTCAGAAGCAGCCAGTCACCTCAAGAACAGTGCTGGTGAATGGCCGACCGCCGGAGGAGATGTCGGAACAGCTGACGATGCCACACTACATAAATAACCAAATAAAATCTTCAAAGGTAAGGACTGGAGTGTGTGTGTGTGTGTGTGTGTGTGTGTGTGTGTGTGTGTGTGTGTGTGTGTGTGTGTGTGACATGGGCGGTGAGTAAAAAGACTTACGAATTCAACACAAGCGGCATATGACGTGACGAAGAGGGGGAACAAAGAAGAGAGATATTCTTATTCTGTGCTATTTGGTAATACTATTTGGCATTGATCTGGGAACTTGCATTTATATATCTGTTTATTTATTCTTTACTGTCCTTGGCCAATAATCCTCTTACATAACAAAAAAATGTTATACGAAAAGGAAGAATGACATGTAAAGGAGGAAAGCAGAATAGGTAGTTTGAAAAGGAAGGAAATCAAATGTGTAACAAAAAAGAAAGGAGGAAATGAAAGTGAATAACATGAAAAGTTGGCGCAGATTACTGATTCCTGCAAGAGAGAGAGAGAGAGAGAGAGAGAGAGAGAGAGAGAGAGAGAGAGAGAGACTTGTATCGAGTTGGAAATACTTCAGTTACTCAATAAAGAAAGAAGGAAAGAAGAAAATTCACACACAAACGCACACACACACACACACACACACACACACACACACACACACACACACACACACACAAAGGAAATGAAGAAGAGGAAGGAGGAGGAGGAGGAAGAGGGAGGCAACGTATATTTACCTCCTACACGTCACCACCATCACCATCATCAGCTTATCACTATTAACGTCATCGCACGAATTTAGGTTCTATCAATGTTCGCTGATAGTGTTTCACCATCTCTTATTCCATCGACTCATTCTGAACACTTATCTAATCTGGTAACAATGTGATTTATCTGTTCCTTTATCAACTCATAAGGATTTAGCCTTGTGCAGTAACACAGTGTAGGTGCTCTCTCTCTCTCTCTCTCTCTCTCTCTCTCTCTCTCTCACGCTGCGTTCTTCCATTCATTTTTCAAGTTCTCTATCAGTCACTGGGGCGAAGCGAGGCAGTGGGAGTGACAGCATTATCTGCGTCAGTAGCTTGAGTGTGATTGAGCGCACTCCGATAACATAACTTAGTGGTATGGTCATGCACGTCCTTTTATATCATGAATTAATTGGTGCCTTGCGTAAAATATCAGGAATAAGAGAAGGGTGTGCTGATTACGGAAATGCGTGGGTGACATTGTGTGTGTGTGTGTGTGTGTGTGTGTGTGTGTGTGTGTGTGTGTGTGTGAGTCACTGAAGTGGATTGATAAAAAGGTGTATAGTCGTAGCTATTATGTGTGGGTAAGGATGATTGTGCGGTTCAGCGTATGAATGTATGAATAAGGATGTGACTAAATACGTAAGATTCAAAATATTTATACCATGCAGAAGTTCATAGCCTTTTGTTCGCTGTCCTGAAATAGTGTTTTTGTAGTATATGTTTTCTTCATTCACAGTAAGAGAGAGAGAGAGAGAGAGAGAGAGAGAGAGAGAGAGAGAGAGAGAGAGAGAGAGAGAGAGAGAGAGAGGTGGGGAGAGGGGAATACAGTACATTTTATATATAGAAAATATAGACACACAGTATCCCGCTTCTCCATATTACTTCGAAACAAAATTTTGTTATTACTTGCAACATTTCAGATATGTAATTTTATATGCTTTTAGTTTATTTGTTTATTTATTCATTATGTTATAGTTTCATGAACGGTTGTTTGGCTTCCGATGGAAAGGAAATAAGAATTGTGTATACGCATTATTGCAAGAAATGCAACAGTATGCACAGAAGATGAGTTACGGAAGAAACACAACACTTAGTATTCATTTTCCTCCTTTTTTCTTTCTCTTTTTATCACCACAAATACAAGAATAAGACAAGGTTTCATCTAGCTTATTTACTCATCCATTCACTAACTGACTGACTCACTAATTTGCTTTCATTTTTTTTTTACATTTTTTTTCCTGAAGATTCTGTTCCATTTATTTTACTTTTTTTTTTCTTTTTATACAGACAGAAGATAATTTATTTACATGTTTAGTCAGTCAGTCACTCAGGCACTCATTCGCTCACATATGTTCTTTTTTAATTCTTTTCAGTACACTTGGTTCAATTTCATCCCGAAGAATCTGTTTGAGCAGTTCAGACGTATCGCGAATTTTTATTTCCTCATCGTTACTTTGATTCAGGTATGTCTTCGAAGCTACTCTCATCTGTCATTTAGATCTTAGTATTTCACCTCTAAAGTGAGTGTCAGAAAACACACGATGATGATGATAGTAGTTTCAATCCAGAGTCTTTCTTCAGAAAATTTATGTGGTAAAATATCCAAACATCGTACTTTGACATGTCTCGGGCTCCCATGAGAATGAGTATTCAAGACAACGGAGATAATTGGTCAGGTTATCATAAGTGTTTTACCAATGATGATACAGAGTCCTTGTAAACATCATTGAGGTCTCCAGTAATTTCTTCTCCTTAAGGCTGCTAAAAGAAGTCAAGGAAAGATATTAAAAGATTTCCTATGACGTTACAGAAAACTCTAACAAAAACCTTCTACTAAAATCTGTTGAAAATTAACGAAAGAGAATAGAAAGTCCAATAATATGCTGATACAAAATCCTCATTAAACTTCTTTAACAGAATTACGAAACCACCCACCCTTGAAAACCCCAGTAACTTCCACTAAAACCTGTTAAAACTAGTCGAGGAAAGACAGCGAGAGAAAGAGTTCCTGTGTTTTGTCCTGCAGCTATCGATAGAGAGTCCGGTGTCTCCTATGACGAGCATCCTGCCTCTCGTGTTTGTGGTGAGCGTGACGGCGGTGAAGCAAGCCTACGAGGACTGGCTGAGGCACCGCGAGGACAACAAGGTCAACAACGCCCCCGCCACGGTGCTCAGAGACGGAAAGGTCACGGTAAGCACACGAGAACATTGGCGATGGTGGTGATGGTGGTGGTAATATAGTCTAGTAGCACCGCCATCATCACCACCACCACCACCAGTAGTAGTAGCAGTAGCAGTAGCAGCAGCAGCAGCAGCAGCAGCAGCAGCAGCAGTAGTAGTAGTAGTAGTAGTAGTAGTAGTAGTAGTAGTAGTAGTAGTAGTAGTAGTAGTAGTAGTAGTAGTAATAGTAGTAGTAGTAGTAATATGAACAGTAGTAACAGAAGTAATAACAACACCAGCTGCAGAAATAATAGTAGTAACACTGACAATAACAACACCCACCACCACCATCACCATCACCACTATACCACTATCTTACGACCTGCAGGAAGTGAGGAACCAGGACATCGTGGTCGGGGACGTGGTCATGGTGTCTGACGAGGAGGGCTTCCCATGCGACCTGCTACTGCTGCTGTCATCCAATCCTGAGGCTAAGTGCGAGGTGACCACCGCCAACCTGGACGGCGAGACAAACCTGAAAGTGAGTCGTGCACCTGTGAGTGAGTGAGTGACTGACTGACTGACTGAGTGAGTGATTAATTGTCCGTCTGACTGATTGAATGACTGAATGACTGACTGTCTGACTGAATCATTCACTGGTTGAATGACTGAGTGAATGATTGAGTAACTGACTGATTCACTGACTGACTGACTGAGTTAGAGTGACTCATCTGAAATCATCAAGAGCAGAACGTGAGTGGAATGAGAAGGACGAGAGCGACTGACTAATTTGCACTGGAGAAAGAGGAGGAGGAAAGAAAGAGAAGGAAGAGAAAGGGATAACCAAATAGCAACTAGTCTGTAGGTCCTTGTATAGCTATTTAAAATGGAAAAAGGAATGTGATGGAGGAGGATAAAGGATAAAGAGAAGAAGAAGGACAAGTAAGAGGATGTACTAATAAACACCACTTCTGTACGAAAGCAACAAAGGAAAAATTCTAATCATGTTGCTCCTGTTCTTAATCTTTCTTCTTTCATCGTTAGACATTCGTGTGTCCCGGGGAGACGGAGCACCTGCACACCCCGGAGGACCTGTGGGACATGAGGGCGGTGGTGGAGTGCCAGGTGAGTGGGAGGAACCGTGTCTGAACGATCCTTGGGGCCCGTGTTGGTAGGAGTGATGTGTCCTATGCTTAGGTGGCAGGCGTGTGAGAGCGATGTTTTGAGACAGGAAGTGCTTTTGTTTTCCTGGTTGTCACTCTCCCTCCCTCCCTCTCTCTCTCTCTCTCTCTCTCTCTCTCTCTCTCTCTCTCTCTCTCTCTCTCTCTTTCTTACCGATAACCACACAACAATAGCTCCGCAATCTGAAATACTTATGAGTCACATCTCCACAACATTCATAAGACTGTAGTTGAAGTTTCACGGGTTTCTAAGAATATCTGTACGATTCTAGATTAACAATACTTCTATTTTATCAATAGGAGAAACACTCTTGAGAACCCGTTTGGTCTTCTCTGCAGCCTTTGGAAATAGTCATGGTGAGAGAAAGCAGTGTTTCTAAATACTGACTCGTGTGTCACCCTTCCCGCCAGCTGCCGCACGCCAACCTTTACGACTTCAAGGGCAGCCTAGAGGTGTACCGAGGTAATTGTCAGCCCGCTAAGACGCCGCTGGCCACCGACAACCTGCTACTGAGAGGCGCCCGGCTACGCAACACGGCCTGGGTGTACGGTGAGTGAGGGAATGAGGGCTGAGTAACTGACGGAGGGAGTGGATGACTAAGCCCACCTGTCCTTCTTCAGTCACTTTACCATCTTTATTTGCGAGAAAAAAGTGGCCTCATTGCCATGTTTACTTTTGTACGCGACTCTTTCCATCACTTCCCTTCGTGTTCCTTACTTATCATTTTTTCCCGTGTTCATATTGCGAAACATTTCTGCCCACACCTCCTCTACTTTCGAAAGATTTTAGTTGAAGTTGTATAAGTTTTGACTCCTTCAGTACCATGCCACTTTTCCATATTAATTCTGCTTACTATATGGCGATTTTCTACAGATATAGAAACTTAAGATGGGGGTCAAAATAGAAAAGACACTACTTATTAATCCTTTCACCTCCATAAACCCTTCCTAATGCAAATAAAATCGTCTAATTATATCCTAAAATCATGCTAAAAATGCGTCTCAGTATTGAAGGGGTTAAGGGTGTTTTTACGGTTCCAGTAACAAATTGATAACCTTTCTAAATTTCTAATAAGTTAAACACTCCTAAGGACCATGCTGTGGTATGGTATGGTTACGGGAGGCAGCAAGCAGTGACTCGTCCTTCAGTTTCTTGCATCCTATTTACATCTCGCGCTGGCTGCCCTCACTCTCACTGCGCCACTGATACACCTCCCCTATTACAGTAATTTTGCTAGACTTACACACACCCAGACTCTCTTTGTAAGCCCCAACACCCAACTAGATTAGTATTCTTTCTTTCCATCTCATTTACTTCCCTTAATTGTTTTGTTACATAGTCACTCCTCTAACACACACACACACACACACACACACACACACACACACACACACACACACACACACACACACACACACACACATTTGTATCTTTTCTGCTTCCTCCATCCCACACCTGTCTTATCTCTCCCATTGCACACATGCGTCTCTCTTCTCTGCAGGTGTGGCGGTGTATACAGGGAAGGAGACTAAAATGGCTTTGAATTTGAAGATGACCAGCGCTAAGTTTTCTACTGTTGAAAAGTAAGTTTTTATTTTACCATTAAGTATTTATCTGTGTGTGTGTGTGTGTGTGTGTGTGTGTGTGTGTGTGTGTGTGTGTGTGTGTGTGTGTGTGTGTGTGTTTCCATCTGTGAACCAAAATTTTATTCACATGTTATCTCTCTCTCTCTCTCTCTCTCTCTCTCTCTCTCTCTCTCTCTCTCTCTCTCTCTCTCTCTCTCTCTCTCTCTCTCTCTCTCTCTCTCTCTCCATTCCTTAAATCTCATTACCGCCATCACCACCACCTCTATTCCACCGTCATCGCCTTCTGCAGAACAATGAACTACTTCCTCGTGTTCTACCTGGTGTTGCTGGTGGTGGAGATTACAGCCAGCACTCTCATCAAGTACCTGGATCTACGATTACCCCTTCAGGAGTGAGTACACCTGAGCAATGCATACAGGGTAGTAAGAATAGAGAGAGGTATTAGAATAGCAAAGGTTGTCTGTTTATAAAATGAGCTTCACGTGTATTAAGAATATAATAAAAACTATGGGAAGAAGGTAGGCCTATACTTGGCAGACTGTGGGTAAAATATAGCATAAACACGTCTAATTATCATTCCTGTTAATGGATGTTTTTTTTTTTTTTTTCTTATATCTTGTACGTGCGTGTGTGTGTTGCAGAGGACATGTGGTACCTGCCCGTGAGTGTTGACATCGACGTGCCAGTGAAGGACATCGTACAAGACACCTTCTCCTTCTTGGTGATCTACAACTACGTCATTCCCATTTCACTCTACGTCACTCTCGGTACGTGCGTCACTCTCACCACGTCACACTACACACCACGTCATGCTGCGTCAGTCTTTACCTCACACAGTCTCCTTTCCCGACAGAGATGCAGAAGTTCCTCGGGGCGATGTTTCTGGAGTGGGACAACGAACTCAAGGGCGGCGAAGGCAACGAGAGGTGCAAGTGTAACACCTCCGATCTCAACGAGGAGCTGGGGCAGGTGAGAGAGAGAGAGAGAGAGAGAGAGAGAGAGAGAGAGAGAGAGAGAGAGGGGGAGGGTTAACTAAATAAACACTTGAATAAACAGAAAGAAAGAAATAATGGCGCGCATTTTCAGATTCTACAAGTCTATTGATATAAAATTGTAGTGATTAAAAATAATGGAAATAGTAATAGCAGTAGTAGTAGTAGTAGTAGTAGTAGTAGTAGTAGTAGTAGTAGTAGTAGTAGTAGTAGTAGTAGTAGTAGTAGTAAGGGTGTAAATAAAAGAGCTGCCTTATTTCAAGTTATGGCATTCAATAACTGACAGTTAGATTGATATACAACTAGATCCCGGTACAATTACACACACACACACACACACACACACACACACACACACACACACACACACACACACACACACACTATAAAGTAATGCACCTCCCCAAAGAAACTTTCACCTTATTGCAAATGCTACTTGGAATCTTATTATGCATGTCCTTTTTACCCTCGATTTATTACCGAACGCCATCGCTTCGCTCTGCAACTAAAATCAGCCAAACCTTATCGCCTCTTTTTGATCTCCTACAGTCACGTTATCTCCTTCAGATCAAGTATTTGTTCACGGACAAGACGGGGACACTGACGGAGAACACCATGTTCTTTCGCCAGTGTTCGGTAGATGGCGTAAAGTATGTCAGCACGGATGGAGAGATACAACAGTTGAACGAAGATAATAACAACAAGGAATTGGCTGTCTCTCCGTGGCCCGTAAGTGTGGTGGGGAAAGAAGCAGGAGATTAAAATGGATTACTTGGATGAGGAAGGGAAGATTGGAGATTTATATTTGTGATTGGGATGAGAAAGGAGTGATTGAAAATGATTTTATTTGCTTATTCATTTAATTACTTTTCTACTTTTTGTGATTGGAATTAAGAATGAAAGATTGGAGACGATTTTGGAGTGTGAAGTTCATTTTCTTGACTTAAATGTGTTATAAAGTATCAAACTCCCACCTTCTCTTTTCTTTTCTCCATGCTTCTTTCTTTCCTCCCTGTCTACTTCATGTTTTCTGTCTCCGTACAAATATTTCTTAGTCTTCCTTCACTCTCCCTTCCTTCCAGTACGTTATTGAATACTCGCTTTCCTTGCCTGTCTCTTGTTTACTTTTTTTGTTTTCATGTTCTGCTCCTCTATTCTAAGTTATCTCTTTTGTTTAATACTATTATAAAAACTTTGCCCTTTTCACACACAGACTGCACTAGAGGACTTCTTGGTAACCTTAGCCCTGTGCCACACTGTACAAGTCACCTCGAAGTCCAAGGCAAAAGGAGAGGTGACAGTGACATCTGGCGACACCATGTGTATGGTAGATCTCTCACACCGTTACCAAGCCTCTAGTCCTGACGAGAAGGCTCTGGTGGAGGCGTGTGCAAGGTGAGCGTCTCGTGGTATGGATCAAGGGCAGTGTTCTCAAGTATTTCGCTTTCTTTTTTCAGACTGCTTTTAACAGTCTTTAGTGCACGAAAGTTATTATTTTTTCCAGTGTGCTAAGTTTAATAGTGAGGATTGCTGATCATTAATGGAAAAATCAAATGACTATGAGATTCCCAACTATTCATCTTGAGAGATTTTTAAGGCATTATTTCTCCTGCATGCTGCTGCTTCTTTTTTTTTTTTTTGTCATCGTCGCAGTTGTTTCCCCTTTCCTTATCATTGTGTTGCTCGCATTGTTCACCTCTCTTCTGCTCAGCTTTGGCGTGGTGTTCGAGGGCCAGCATAAAGACACCCTAGTGCTCACCGTGCAGGGACACAACAGGAGGTACACTCGTCTGCAGGTCCTCGACTTTGACTCAGGTGAGTGCATTACTCTGGAAGGCGCCTGCGCACGCCTCCAACACGCCTCCCAGCCTTCCTGTGTTTATTATAGTGACTACTGACCTCCTTCACTGCCATCAGGTCTGTCGCCTCAGCTGCGCCCCTCTGTACCGCAGACCGCAAGTGCATGTCGGTTGTGGTACGCGAAGACTGGTCGGGGCGCCTGTGGCTACTGACCAAAGGCGCCGAGAGCAGCGTGCTGAGGCGCTGCCGAGTGCAGAGCGAAAAGGAGCAGCGACTCCATGACGCCACGGCGACCCACATCGACGACTACGCCCTGGTGAGAGAGAGAGAGAGAGAGAGAGAGAGAGAGAGAGAGAGAGAGAGAGAGAGATGTATTATTTTTGTTCTTCGTCTCACCACCTCCACATCCACAGGCCGGTCTCCGCACGCTGGCGGTGGGTCGCCGGGAACTCAGCGATCACCAGTACCAGCTGTTCGCCACACAGCTGTCTGAGGCACGGATGGTGAGTGTGTTGATGGACGCACGTCGCTCCATGACTTTTTTTCTTATATTGTGACCTATAGCGCCTGTAGATTTACTTGAAGAGAATAGGAAGCGCTTTTCAATTTCCACCCATTAGTGGTGCAGGAATTTTATTTAGTGATACCCATATTATGCCCATATCACCACCCAAGCGCATCTTTGGTGTAACCACCTAGAACCTGGATATCATGGTGACATGTAGGTAATAAACTACTCGACAAATGGCAAAGTATCAAGGCGGTATGTGGTATTCGAACCTACGCGTGAATGTTTGTCCGATGCCACGCTCACCACCGTATCCCACCTGCCGGATAAACACTGGCATCATTGAGTTGTACTACTCAGTTCTACCATCTACTGGCACTGGCGCAACACTGACAACAAACACTTTTATGAATAAACACAAACAGCACTGATAACCCAAGGAGCTATAATTCTATATGCTCCGGCAGATGATGGAGGGACGCGAGGAGGCGGTGAGGAAAGTGATGGATCAGATGGAGACCGAACTGACCTTGCTGGGAGCCACCGGAGTAGAGGATCTGCTTCAGGAGGGTGTTCAAGAAACACTGGAATCTCTGCGGGTGGCGGGCATCAAGGTGGGTCAGGGGAGGATGGGCACTACCTGGACAAAATAGAATATATGGCTGCCACGTGGAAAGGAAATGCTTGGGCTCACAAGGGTCATTAAGGCAGACATGTCAGTTTGTGGCCAATCCTTAGCTAGGGTTGAAGAAAAATCTCACCAAACAACTTCCATGGGTCAGGATCGAACTCGTACCATCATGGACACGAGAGCCAACCCCTTTACCACGGAGCGTGAATTTACCATGTAACGGTACGCGGTCCCCCATCGCAGGTGTGGGTGCTGACTGGCGACAAGGTGGAGACGGCGGTCAACATCGCCTACTCGTGCGGTCACTTCAAGAGGTTCATGACGGTGCTGTCTCTGACTGGCCTGCAGGACGTAGAGCACGCCGCCGCCAGGCTGCAGCAGTGCACGTGAGTCACGTAACTTTCACTTGATCCAGATCTTTCAGCGTAAGTCAGGTGGTTCGCTCCTCATGTAATTTTTAACAACTTAATAGTGAATTCTAGGATTTTGCATGATCTCGAGTTCACCTTCCTCCTCGTCAGCCAGGAGTCCCAAGCTGAGGGGAACTACGGGCTGGTGGTGGATGGCTCCTCCTTGCAGGTGCTTCTTGACAATCTCAAAGACGACTTCTACTCTGTGTGCTCCAGGTGCATTGCCGTCGTCTGCTGCAGGATGTCCCCCAAACAGAAGGCAGAGGTGCGTCTCCTTCCAGACCCAAGTTGCAGTATCTTAGTGCATGTAGGTGAACATTTCTCATGCTTATCTCACATTTATCTTTGTTGTGCCAGACCGTGCGGCTGGTGAAGAAGAGTAAAGAGAGGCCGGTATGTGCCGCCATCGGTGATGGTGCCAATGATGTGTCCATGATCCAGGAAGCTCACGTAGGGCTGGGTGAGTCACGTGCTTCTCCTCGTCCTCCGTAATGCACTGATCTGTTGCCTGTGGAAATTATGTAAATAACCTTTGTCTATGATACTGAGGCAATAATTATCCATTTGTTCTCTAAAAATAGGTTGCTTTTTCCAATCTCAGAAACAGTTCCTGAATCACGTTACCACTCTGAGACATATTTTCTTGTTGTAAATCTACCCCTTAAACCTGTACTGGCTAGAAATTGCAAAGACTTTTTCTTTTCTATCACCTTCTTTCTTGCAAATACTTATAGAGATTCCACATGTTACTGCTAGTGTTGCGATTTGTTACATATCGCAATGTTTTTTTTTTTTCGTTTTTTTTTCTAAAGGTTAATAGATCAACAGTGAAATTAAAGAGGTGAATTAACGTAAATCTAACCTAATCTAACCTACCATAGCCGTCTAATGAGAACTCATGTATTGATTCATTGGTATCCGCTGTATCTCGTGGCGCTGTAGGAGTGATGGGCAAGGAGGGACGCCAGGCGGTGAGATGCGCCGACTTCGCCTTCGCCCAGTTTCGATTTCTGAAGAAGCTGCTGTTGGTGCACGGCCACTGGTACTACGTGAGGGTGTCCACGCTGGTCCAGTACTCTTTCTACAAGAACGTCACCTTCATCACGCCGCAGCTCTTCTACGCCATCTGGAACGCCTTTTCAACGCAGGTGCGGGGAGTGAAGAAAAGCGGTGTGATGGTTACTGAGTTGTACGCAGTATTTGGCAGTCATCGCCTCTTTATCTGAGCGTCGGTAACTTGAGTGATGTGTGGGTGCTGTCTGACATATGCTCACCCACGACTACTGCATGGCTGATCCATTGCTGCTATTTACTGTACTATAGGAACACTTAGTGGTCTGTCTGTCTGTCTGTCTGACTGGTGGTCTGGCGGGTGCGTGGCTGGCATGTGCCTTCTATTCTGGTATGTTTAGTCTTAGCTGTTTGTTATTGAACATTATGCATGGCTCACCAATACTCTGAACTTTTCAGTATATAACTGTTCAAATTTGCTATCGTTTAACATCATAGATATGTTTTGCATGATTGTATCTCAACAATAACAGTATCTTTTATAGAGCAGGCCTGATACTTTGAACATCCTCACTGTGCAGAACCTCTCATTTTCCCATCCTCCCCATCGTGTGTTTCCCTTCAGAGTGTCTACGACAGCCTGGCGCTTACAATGTACAATATCACCTTCACCTCCCTGCCTGTCATCATCTACGGCATCTTCGACCAAAATATACCTGCCTACGTGCTTATGGAAAAGCCGCACCTGTATAAAAACAATGCCAACAATGCGGGGCTCGCCCCTCCGCGGTTTCTCAAGTGGACTCTTTTGGGTATGACGTCCTTCATAAGAGGTTTTTGTGTGTGCCTTGTTTATACCCCCATTTTTCTAACTGTGTCACCTTTCCGGTGTTTCTTTTCTACATGACTGTTAGAGTGTTTGATTTTCTAACGCAAGTATCTTAAGAATGCTTTGAAGTATTGTCTGCGTGTGTTCTTTTTTTCTCACTAACATAACACGTTTTCTGTCATGAGAAGCAATCTGAAATAATTGTCAGCTCCTCTTCTTGTATGCCACAAGTCTACATATCCTAGTTCGTTGTGACAGAGGTACTCATTGACACTTCATCCCGCTGAAGGGTTGTGGCACTGCTCCGTCATGTATTTTGGGCTGATGCTAACCTGCGCTGACGACACTTGTGGACTTCCTGGCGGACAGACCTCGGATTTATTTCTATTCGGCACAACTCTTGTCTCTATTTGCGTCATAGTCACGAATTTCAAGGTAATCAACATTACGTAATTACTGGAGGTGTTCGTGCATCACATCTCAAAAAAAATGTTTCGTGGATACACATTTCTATCACGAATCATCTGTCACGACATCTATTTAATGACTTTTAGATGGTTTTTCTCTAAATATTCACGAAGTGAACAGTGCCAATTTAGTCTTAGATTTGTCTAGGTACTGCCATAACATCCAGAAAATAAAGCTCTGTCTCTCCCTAGTTATGCTGGAAAGTAGAACACATTCTCCCAGCCTCCCAAATATATAACGTAAATCTTAACGTAAGTCATTAAACCGCTGGAAATTGATAGAATATTAACAATCACATACAAATAGATTCAAAATTAATTAATGCTTAATGCAGAGGACTTTAACAATTACAAACAAACGAACTCCAGTTACGTCATCCATAAAACCATTGAATTTTCTATAACTCAGCAAACCAGGCCAGTCCCAAGACAATCCCATTCTCAACAACAAAGTGCTCTACTCCATGACAGCCAATACACCTCCAACATCCCCTACATATCCCATTGCCTTTCTTTGCTGAGCCTTTCTTGTCTTTCAGCTGATTCTGGAGGTGCGCTACTTCACCCAAATATTCTTCTGGTCCATGGTCATCACGCTGGTGGGTTATGTCGCTTTGTCGCTGCTCTACCAAGGCTTCATCATGTGAGTATCGTGCATGCCCAGAGAGAGAGAGAGAGAGAGAGAGAGAGAGAGAGAGAGAGAGAGAGAGGTACTAATTCACCTTTACTCTTTTACTTGTTTCTCTCACCTTAACTTGATTTCTATATTCTTCTGTTTGTCTGCTAATCATCAACTAACTTTATTCCTGTCCAGTTATTTACTTTTATATTCACATATTTTAGTGACCCTACTGGAGATAATTTAGGGAAAACTTGTCGGTCATCCTTTTGAGAGATGGCATTATTTGTATGAAACAGTTAGTGTACTAACTCTTACTTGATAAATTAAATCAGTCTATCAATAAATTCTTTGATAGTTTGCGCATCACTACCGTGTTTTGTTCCTGTTACTTATAGTCACACCTTTCAAATGTATGAAATAAACTGAACTAATTCTTGCTCACTAAATTCAATCAATCAATCAATAATTTCTTTAACAGTCTGCGCATCACCACCCTATTTTGTTCGTGTTTTGATATTCACGCTCCATCTCACACGTGGCGTCACCAGCACTCTTTTTCTTCTCTATAGTGATTTCTTCGGAAACCAAGGCGTGTACTGGACCTACTACCGCATGTTCGAGAGCTGCTCCCTCATGCTGGCGTCCATCCTTCTCACCGTCACCTGCCTGCTGCCCGACGTGGTGGACCAGGTGATCCTTGCCTCCAGGGACGTGCGGGTCACCCAGGAGAGCCACAAGGTAAGATTCAGGGGGACTTAGTGGCACTGTCTTGTATAGCTGTTAGGAAAAGACACTGGTTGCGTTTTTTTTTTTTTCAATGCTTTTGTATTTTCAGTGTTTTTTGTATCGATATTACAAAAGTTTGATTCGTCAGAAGGAAATCTTATACACATCTTTCTATTTGTTACCGCATTTTCATTATTTATTTATCTTCTTAATTTACATTAATTGAAAGTGTCAAAGAATAATAAAAAATTACCTGCAACCAGTTACTATTGATATTCTGCGTAAGTATTGTATGTAATTCCTGCACTGTTTTAATTGGGACTGTAGCTGTTGTAGTCACACGTAGTATGTCTCATGTTTTTAAAGAAATGTTACTAACAACACTAACTGTACTGAAAGGAAGCATAACATAATATGATTAACTTTTTTCCATTAGAAACTACAAGCCGTGATACCCAAATCATACGTCGGAATCTCCAACGACGCTTTTGTGTACGATGAAGGAAGAAGTGCGTGGGAGGTGACGCGGGTGAGCAACACGCCCAACTCCCACCGCACACACACAGCATTAGCCACCGCTCCCAACGACTCTACTGCTGCCCACAGCCCCGCCATGCAGCAGCTCACCATTGAAAATTTACAGAAACTGGACAATAAAACAATGACATTTGGCGAGACTGTCAACTTGGATACGATCATGGAGGAGAGCAGCATATGGTCTCAGGAAAGTGTTGTGATCTGACATCAGCGTCTCAGGCGGAGCGGAATCTAGTCAACGGCTGTGCCCGCTAAAGGAGTTGTTACAGTGCAAAGACGTGTCGGAATAGAAACATTATCTATATTCTCTTCATATCAGACTGTGAGGACGTTCCGATGACCTACTGTGATCGTGGCTGGGATACCTAGTCCTTCCCCTGATCTGAGCAATTTTAAGGTCGTGACTCGTCAGCTGCATGTGGCTTGTCGAAAGATCAGCTCAGACAGTGAATAATAAAATATGTTCCCTCCGCCACAGCATGAAGAAATTCATTCTTTCTGAGAACTGTCGCCAAGATAGGAGGGCATCAGAAAAGAGAGAAATGTTACTTGCTTAATTTTACTTGCAAGGTACAGTACAAATACAGTCCCGTCCCAGCCAGCACTGCAGCATACATGACAACACACCACCTCCCCCTCCCTCAGGAATGGAGAAGAAAGACGGTTGGGGGGAAATAACATCTTCATCACACACACACACACACACACACACACACACACACACACACACACTTAAGAGGTGATATATCTTTACTGGTGCTACGTACAGTTTCATTCATGTGCAGTTTCACTCATAATTAACACACACGTTCGTTCGTTCGTTGGTTTTAGTTCCGGTATCCATCACACGTGATTGTTTATATTCTTCACTGATGACAGTTCCTAAAAGTCAGTAATCTCCAGCATAACATTTATTTCTATCCTGAATGAAGTGTGCAAAGGAAGCAATTGTGAGATGGCGTGAAGCTACTAGAGCTCCGTGACGGCCATCCCGCTCTCGGTACTGTTTCGCTGGCTGGCTTTAGCTGCCGGATCCTCGCACGCTAGAGATCCGAACAGCTCATTGTCGTGTGCTTCTGTGCTTCTGAAACTCCTCTCCTTCCTCTTCTCCTTTCTTTTTCTCTTTCTTTTCTGTAAAACAATGATTATTTATTTATTTTTCATCTGAGTGAGCCGTGATGTGAAAAAAAGAAATTGAAGTATTTGTGTTTGTATTAATTCATTCCTTAAGTGTGTGTGTGTGTGTGTGTGTGTGTGTGTGTGTGTGTGTGTGTGTGTGTGTGTGTGTGTTATCCCTGCTACCCTCTCTCTCTCCCTCCCTTTCTCTCACCTCCGTCATCAGTTTCATCTCTGGGTCGGTGGAGTATCTGTAGGTCTTCTCGAGCAGGTCAGGCATAAGGCAGGTCACTCCCAGCAAGAGGCACGTCAGATTGAGGGAGAGACTCTCGTACAGACGGTAGTACACGAAGTAGATTCCGTAGGTCACAAATGGCGTGCTGATGAGGAGGGTTATGGGATCATATATTTGTGCTCTCTCTCTCTCTCTCTCTCTCTCTCTCTCTCTCTCTCTCTCTCTCTCTCTCCCTATCTCTTGAGTAAAAAAGTAAGTGTATTTGTGAAATCGGACAATGGTGAAGGATAAAATAAAAAAAAAAGAAGACTAACGGCTTGTACTTACACAGGGAGTCCTGAGTAGATGACATAGAAGAGAGCGTAACCAAGGGCAGTGACGAGCATGGCCAAGACGAGCATCAAATTCCAGTGGTTGGCCTCAAGGAAGATCTGTGGTTAATAAATAGAAGTAGTCCGTGTTTGAATAATGTGAGAGCAATGGCAGAATAAAACACTCGGTAGGAAGCAGCATAGGAATGGACAGTGAATCTGAAATATATGTGCAAGGAACGCCAGCAAGGTATTAAACATTGCATCGTCACCATAACTGTAATTGTTATATAAAATGGAAGAAATAAGAACTTTCATACTGAGGTTCGAAGCAGTATTGAATTCTTGAGACAGTAAACATTGGCTGGCTGGGTTATCAGGAGTGATTCTCCTGCCCCTCTCTCTCTCTCTCTCTCTCTCTCTCTCTCCCTGACCTTGAAGTTCACGACGAAGGTGCACAGCGTCCCCAGCGCCATCCCAAACAAGTACAAGTCAGGGGTCTGTCCGTCAGGAAGGCCGCAGGTGTCGTCTTGGCAGGACAGCATCAGCCCAAAGTACATGACCACCGCGTGCCACAGTCCTGCGCCGGAACCAGACGGGTGATTACTCTTCGCTTTGAACTGGTGTGTGTGCACCAAGTGTTTGTCTAGGACGCTGAGATTTTCCCGTCATTTCCAGTTACACGTCAGAAGAAAATGACTTGAAAACGTAGCTAAGCAAATATTTATGCAGTTTCTCCTTATTTGAAAAACGTTTTCTTCCTCAGCTTCTTATTTCGTACAATTTCTTTCATAACATCCATTTTCTCTTTTATGACGAGTTCACAATGAGGAAAATAATACTTTCTCTTAGCGTCATGAAGCAATCCTGACAAGCCTGACTTCATGTATATAGACTGTTAAGAAATATGCTTGTCTGCCTCATCAAAATAAGTAAATGAAAAGAAAAGAAAAATTAATGAAAAAAAGTAAAACTAAGGTCATTATTCTGGAACATTTCAAATAGGTTTAGTTGAAGTTACACGGGTTTTAAGGATGTTTTCATGATTCTAGTGACATATCTACAACGTTATTTATTGACAATTGAAAATAGTAAGAGAGGGCAAAATGTTTCTGAATACACATCTAAGATACTAAACATCATTATCACCACACCCGCACTCCTTTCTTCGCTTTTTCCTCACCGAACAGATTCCATTTTAAGAACACCTTCCAAGAGAGCAGAGCGTTGCGTGTGAGGCGCTGGTAGAGGTGCGGCCGCGAAAGGAGAAAGTCAGCTGGAATATCCTGCTCAAAAAGTCCATAAACCAACGTGGGGAGCGTCGTGCATGTAATGTTGAACATCGTCAGGATGAAACCTTCGTAGACACTCTGTTTCGGGAGGAAGACGTGGATTAAAGACGGTGGGATCCAGCAGGGAAGATCTAGAGGAGTAATGAAGACTGGATCAGGGGATTTTGATAAGGAGGGAGAAAATCATGACAGTGACTAGAATGTGGAGAGATGGCTTTGGTGAAGGAAGGATGTTGAATAACTAAAAAGAAAGCGGAGGAACTGGAAACACGGTGAATGACTGCACAAAAATGAAGGCAGAAATGATGGCGATGTGCATGGATGAGAGGAATTAGCGTTTTAGAAGACTTTTCTTATGTTGAATGGGGGAGATGAATATGGCATGCACACACTCACGCTCTCTTCACGCACCTGTGTTGAGTAAGCACTCCATGCCGAGTAAAACACCATGGGAGTATTGAAGGCAATGTTCTTGTAGAAGGAGGAGTTGACGAAGTTGGCCATTCTGACATAGTTCCAGTGGCCGTGCACGAAGAGAACCTTCTGCAGGAACTTAAACTTCGCGAGACCAACATCTGAACACCGCACTGCCTGCCGCCCTTCCCTCCCCATCACGCCTGCAAAGTAGGAGGACGCTTCAGAAGAGAGAGAGAGAGAGAGAGAGAGAGAGAGAGAGAGAGAGAGAGAGAGAGAGAGAGAGACATACCTATTCCTAAGTGAGCTTCTTGGATCATGGACACGTCATTAGCTCCGTCACCCACAGCAGCGCACCGCGGGGAGTCTTTCGAGTTCTTGACCAGCTTCACCGTCTTTTGTTATCACCACCACCATCACCACCATCATCACCACCACCACCACCAAAGAAAATAAGTGTAATTAATTTGAAAATATATATGTAATTGTTGATGTTTATTCATTATCAGTATGCGAAGCTAATTGATAATATCCCCCTTATGATTACGAACTGTTCCAAAGAATTTTATTCAATTATTCATGATTTTGAAAATGTTCATATTCCTACTTCTATTTTCGTAATTTTGCTGTATATGTGACATTTCAGAGCTTTACCATTACATAGAAAAATATTTTCTACTTGTCTTCCTGTTCTTTTTATATAAAGTTACAATAATTTATTCATTAATTCAATCTCCTTTCGCTGCCGCTTCAGAAATACACTCATCAAACCAAGAAGCACAACAGCGCCGCCTGTTCCTCACCTCTGCCTTCTGGTGTGGGGACATCCTGCAGCACACCACTGCCTGGCACACGCGGCACAGCTCGTAAAAGTCCTCTGCCATGACGCGGAGAAGGATGACCAGCGATATTCCGTCCACCACCAGGCCATAGGACCCCTCGCCGCGAGCCTCTTCCCTGAGCAAGAGAGAGTTGGATGATGGATGGGAGAAGGAGAGGGTGAAACATTTAATTCCTTGAAGGTTGTAAGGAGTATTTTCGATGGATAACAAGAGAAGGGAGCAAATTTTTGAAGGAGGAAGGGAAGGATGGAAGAAGCAATCAGAGGTATTAAAGTAAGACGGGAGAAAAATATTGCAGAAAAGTTAAGGAGTCAGAAATATTTATACAGAAAGGTGGGTCAGGTATTATTTGTCTTTTATCACTCCTCTAGGAACGTTCCTACCCTGATATGATTAAATAGACCTTGAGTTACCATCACGTGACTCACATGCACTGCTGCAGCCTGGCGGCGGCGTGCTCTACCTCCTGCAGGCCAGTCAGAGACAGCACCGTCATGAACTTCTTGAAGTGACCGCACGAGTATGCGATGTTGACCGCCGTCTCCACCTTGTCGCCAGTCAGCACCCACACCTGCGATGGGGATCACGGCGTCAATGTGTTTACTGTGCACCGAGTCCTATGCTTCCCCTGTACCTCTGTTTTCCAGCCTCTCTACTCTCATGCAAGAACTGTTTCCACTAACAGCCCCGCTCCTCCCCCCACTGACCTACCTTGATATCCGCCACCCGCAGAGACTCAAGGGTTTCCTGGACTCCCTCCTGAAGCAGATCTTCTACCCCGGTGGCTCCCAGCAAGGTCAGCTCCGCCTCCATCTGACTCTTTACCTTCTTAACCGCCTCTTCGCGTCCTTCCATCATCTGCAGGAGAAGCGCTGCCTGAGTTATCGAGTTCTTCGCGTCTACCGTGTTGTCTGTTTCTGTACACTATTTGCACCACCGATGATCCTGGTGATAAGGTCTTAGGGATCACTCTCAATTTCCATCAGACAGTTATAGCAGCATTCACCTTCAGCAATCAACGAGATCATGGGCGGCCAGTCCACTAACCATTCGTGCCTGGAACAGCTGGGTGGCAAAAAGCTGGTACTGCTGATCGCTGATTTCCCGGCGACCCACCGCCAGCGTGCGGAGACCCAGCTGTTGGCAAGGTAGAGCATAAAATTTTATTATAATCTCTCTCTCTCTCTCTCTCTCTCTCTCTCTCTCTCTCTCTCTCTCTCTCTCTCACCAGGGCGTAGTCGTCGATGTGGGTCGCCGTGGCGTCATGGAGTCGCTGCTCCTTTTCGCTCTGCACTCGGCAGCGCCTCAGCACACTGCTCTCGGCGCCTTTGGTCAGCAACCACAGGCGCCCCGACCAGTCTTCGCGTACCACAACCGACATGCACTTGCGGTCTGCGGTACAGAGGGGCGCGGCTGAGGCGACAGACCTGATGGCAGTGAAGGAGGTCAGTAGTCACTATAATAAACACAGGAAGGCTGGGAGGCGTGGTGATGGCGTGCGCAGGCGCCTTCCAGAGTAATGCACTCACCTGAGTCAAAGTCGAGGACCTGCAGGCAAGTGTACGTCCTGACCTTGCCACATACCTCCACTGTAACCTTGTCATCCCGCCGTCCCAGGAAGATAACGCCATACCTGACACCGATCGAGGGCTATGAAATTAGTTACGAGATGGGAAGACTGTGCAGGGACAGGATAATTAAGGCCGAGTACTATTGATTTAGGATCTGGTGATCACCTGCGGCCTGACAAGTTTTCCTCAGTTCTGACAAAGGTTTAATCTCAAGCGATAGTCTCTTACGGCAAGTCTACTCCACCTTTAAATGAATATCTCAGTTAATATCATCTCAGATGCTCACGAAAAGACTCAAGACGTGAACAGTGCATGGCGAATACGGAGAGAGAGAGAGAGAGAGAGAGAGCAGTATGTGTCACTATCTCTCAGCCTCCACCACTCACCTAGCACACGCCTCAACCAACGCCTTCTCATCAGTGCTGGAGGCGTGGTATTCAGGCTTCACATTCTGGCCCTCTGGCCATTTTTCTGCCTCGGCTTCGTTTTGCCTTCCTTCACCGGCTGGGAAGGCGACCTGCACTGTGTGGCACAATGCAAGCGTTTCCAGGAACGTCACCACTTCCTCCTGACGCAGTAAGAATACGAATCAGGGTGGCATGAATGAGGCAAGAGACAAACAATTGTATAGGCTACGTTTGTTGCAAGTCTATGTAGTTGAGTACAATCAGTTTTCCTTTTCTGTTATTTGTGAAGGTTGCTACGATTTTCCTGTCTGTTAATTTAATGAGCTACTCTCAATACTAGTCGTGTATCCGCACAAATCAGTTCTTTTCATCACGGAGACAAAGGAAATATTATCAACAGTAACAAGAATAACGACAAATACAGCAGAAATAACAACAATAACAACACACGTATTGGTTAACGAAAGACTCATAGATAGACACCATACAAGAATGTGAGCAATAAATCAAACCAAAACACTGGGAACCGTTATAAAGAGCTGGACAAGGTTTGCGAAGCATTGGAGTCCAAGCGACCTAAACAAGAAGCGTACATCTCGTGGTGTTGAGGTGATGTGTTACATTTCGTGGTGCCTTTAGCTTATCATGGTTCAGCCAGCGGATAGCGTATCAGTAAGTATACACACACATATACAATAGTAGTTTAGAGTAAGTATCGTGTGGCAGAGGATACTTTCTGGGTCTCGTGGAAAAGTGGGGCTGGCTGCACTCTTTACTTCTTTGTGTTTGTCTTTCTACTTAAATTTACTGCGGGATGGAGGGCGGCCAGAGTGTTTACGTCTTAATTGTCACTACCAGGCATTAAAGCGTGTGTGGCACCATTAGCCTGACCTAAGGGACAGTATTTGTCTTCTGCTCGGCCCTCTCGTCAGTGCTCAGCCTGCATGCAGGTGGATGCTGGCTTATTCGGACCGTGGCTAGTTGGTTCACACCTCGGCTAATTCAGATTCAGAATTGAACAATATCTTTGATTGATTCGGAGTCTTGTTTTGAATGATTGGGACTTAGATTTTTTCCTTTGATGTATCACTGGTAAATATTAAGACGAGGCACGCCGCTCTATATATTAATCTTTTCGGCTCTTAACCAACAAACTATGGGAAGCGGCGTGCCTCGTCTTAATATAATATTAACCATGTCACACTCAAACAGATCAGTGAATGTAAACGATGAAGTAATGTGGGTACTGCGCATTCTGCCGTCAAAACATATGGACTTGCGGGAAAAGAAATATCAAATATATTAATGTATAACACTTATCTTCAGGCATTATAAGGCGCTTTATATATAGCACCTTAGTGGCAAGAAAAGGAGGAGGAGGAGGAGGAAGGGAGGGGGCGAGGAAGACCTGGAAGGGTGAGAGAGTGTAGGCCTTATCTGTCTCTGATAGTGAGGAGAAAAGGGAGAAAATAGGTGTGTGTGTGTGTGTGTGTGTGTGTGTGTGTGTGTGTGTGTGTGTGTGTGTGTGAGATCGGAAAAAATTACTTGCCGAAGCCGAACAGTGAAGCTTAATAAATACCATATAGAATCTGTACAATTTATCTGAGCTTCATTCCTTGAATAACGAAATACCACGTAGAACCCACCGATAGGCTTGCGAGAACCTTCCCAGCAGCGTATCCGTCGTTAGTGCTGGCCTCGTACAGCCTCCCGTCGGCGTCCACGTAATCCTTGCCGCCCACAGAACACCGCCGAAAGCTCATGATGTTCTCCGTCAGTGTCCCCGTCTTGTCTGAGAATAGGAACTCCACCTGTGTATGTAGAGGAAGGCAGGGTTTAGCTGTGTTGTTTTTAGCATTCTTTTTTTTCCATTGACGAATTTCTCTCTCTCTCTCTCTCTCTCTCTCTCTCTCTCTCTCTCTCTCTCTCTCTTCCTTGTTCTCTTGTCTTCAGCAGCCTCATTCTGTCACCTGCCCTCTTCTTTCCCCGTCATATTCCCTTCCTTTACCTCATCAGTCTCCCTCCCCACGTCCCACTCACCTGTTTCTGCACGTCACTGAGCCACACCCACCACCTGGCCACTTTCCCTCTCCTGTTTCCTCCCTTCCTCTCCTAGACTCGTGTAAATACAAGTCCTACATCTTCATTCTCGCCTCTTCCTATCAAACCACTCATGATTATTTAAGATTATACACGTCATAGTTAGAATACGTGTTTTAGATAGCCGTATTTTAATAATTTTTGACCAGTAATGTTTGTTGTTGAATCTGGAAATGCTTGTTTTAGCGGAGAATGGGAAATTCATACAGATTCCGTACTACGACAGGTCAGAAAGACAGGAATGCAAGAGTTGCTTACTAAACAGCACTATGGAAAGCTGCATGCACGAGGGTATTTGCAGCATCTGTAAAACACCTCTAAGTTTTCCTCTTTAGTTTCTGGATAACGAAAACC
>NC_059298.1:13684687-13692187 GCF_017591435.1 Portunus trituberculatus
GTGAAGTACGTGGCTGCTGATAAGACGTGTGTACAATTTGCGGTTGGTCCATTAAAGTTACGAAAATATGATATGTCTTAATTTTATCACCACTTAATGACTAAGCTTATTGAGTAGAACAGTTTTATCGTGTTTGTTTTCATTTTTTCTCTTTTTTTTTCTTTTCATCTTAACGGAACCTATGTCATTTCTTGTTTCTTTTTCTTTTTCTTTTTCTTTTCTTTTTACCATTTAGCAACCATAAATTATCGAGAAATGTTTTTTTTATTGTATTTCTGTTTTTTCTTTCTTTTTTTTTTCTTTTCATCTTAACGGAACCTATGTCATTTCTTGTTTCTTTTTCTTTTTCTTTTTCTTTTCTTTTTACTATTTAGCAACCATAAATTATCGAGAAAGGTTCTTTTTTTATATGTTATTTTTTCTTCCTAACTTAAGCACTATTTAGTTTAGCAACTTAAAATTGGCAGGTACAGTTTTATCACTAGCTATTTCTTTTTTTTTTTTTCTCTCTTGATCTTCTCTTCCCATCTTATCGAACACTAAGACATTTTCTAAAATCTCAAAACTAACTAGAGATGCTTTTTTTTTTATTCTATTTTCCCTTTTTCATTCATTTTTCTATCTTCCTGCGTTCGGTGTTAATGGGGCAGCACTTAACAGAACTTTTTTTTTTTTTTTTCTGATCTTGACCTCGTGTAGAATAAGGAGAGACAAGGTATAATGCATCAGCGGTGTCCACAGTTCGCTGGTGATGGCGAAGGTGGCTTTTAGAGGAAAGGTGATAGTGAATGTCCTATAGTCTCTACATGGCAGTAAATATATGCAAGGTATTCTCCTATTTAATTTTTGTAAGGTGAGAGAGAGAGAGAGAGAGAGAGAGAGAGAGAGAGAGAGAGAGAGAGAGAGAGAGAGAGAGAGAGAGAGAGAGAGAGAGAAATAAGAATGTCTCCAAGTGTTTTATCAAGGTGAGATGGTCTTTTATGGTGTGTGTGTGTGTGTGTGTGTGTCAAAAAAGATTAACAACATAACCATTCTTTTTCTCTCATCTTCATTCCATCCATTTTTTTCCTCTCTTTCCTCCTTATATTCCTCCACTTATCAACATTCTTTCATAATCTTTCCTCTCCTGCACCACATAATCCTATATTCTCCTTCCTCCTTCTTTTTCTCCTATCTTTCCTTACCCCTTTCGTTTCACCCTCCAATTCCCCTCACCTCTCCCTTTCTATTTACTCGTTCCTCTTCCACATTTATCACTTACCTGTCAATTATGGAGATTTTGTTGTTTTCAGCTTAGAGTTCAATGCCATTTTAGTATCCTGTCCAGTGTAGATGGCGAGACCTATTAATGGAGAGAGAGGATGATGGGAAAGTAGAGGGTAGGTAGATGAGGAGGCAGGGAGGAGGTGTTCTTAATGCATGGAGGAGGTCGTGAGGAAGGAAGAGAAAGGAAGGGAGATGATGTGAAAGATAAGGAACGGTAACAGGATGAGGGTTGGGGGGAAAGATTAAGGTGAAGGGAAGTAAAGGGAAGGGGTGGGGACGTGTGTGAGGGAAGGGCCAATATACATACATACGTACATATATACATGCATATATACATACATACATACATAAATAGGTGGTTGTAGGTGATAGGAGAACGTACAGTGGAGGTAGAGACAAATATGGCCAGTGAAAAGCAGGTTACTCAATTGTTTCCTCCTTCCACTCCTTCACTCCTTCACTCACTCACTTACTCACTCACTCACTCACTCACTCACTCACTCACTCACTCACTCACTCACTCACTCACTCAATCACTGTCTCACTCATTCATGCTCATTCGCTTATTCTTATTTTCACACACACTCTCTTAGTCACCTTTTCTCATCAGCTCACACACTTATTAACTCATTCCCTTCATTTTGTCTTTATTCACTACGTTCTTCCTTCATCCATCCCTCATTCTACTCTCACTCCCTCGCTCCCTTGCTCACCGTACACCCAGCCCGTGTTGGTGAGCCGGGCGCCCCTCAGCAGCAGGTTCTCCGTGGCCAGCGGTGTCCTCGTGGCCTGGCTGTTGCCGTGGTGTACCTGTAGACTGCCCTTGAAGTCGTAGAGGTTGGCGTGTGGCAACTGGCGTAGGGAAACAATAGGGATGTTACCTTATTATTTTCTTTGTTACTCGTATGTAGGAACGTTACTGGTTAAGTGTCGGAAATTAAGCAGTATATGTATAAAAGTCCCACTAAGGTGCCAGTTAATGAAAAGTCAAAATGCCTAGAAAAGTTACAGAAGTGTTTTGTGGTCTCCCTCCCTCCTTCCTTCCCTCTTGGAAGAATTCTGAATTCTAGTCGTGGTCAGCAGGAATTACAGAGAAAGGTAGGGAGTTGTAGAATTTACCTTAGTGTGTGCATGTGTGTGTATTCACGGACGCCTGCTGGTCGTGTGTGTGTGTGTGTGTGTGTGTGTGTGTGTGTGTGTGTGTGTGTGTGTGTGTGTGTGTGTGTGTGTGTGTGTGTGTGTGTGTGGCAGGTAAGCAGGTGTCCTCGTGCCTGTTTGCCTGTTTGGCTGCATGATGATTGAATAATGCCTCTGACATGGCTGTTTTGGGATACTTGTTCGTGGCACTGACTTGGCTACCTGGTGATTGAACGTTGGCGCTGACCTGACCTCGTTACTTGTTTATTTGATTGACACTGGCCTGACTAGCTACTCATTTCATTCTGGCACGAAACTGAACATATTTTTTCTGTTGATTTCATTCTGGCACTGACCCGGCTAGCTGATGATTTCACTCTGCCATTGTCCTGGCCTCGACACTTGCTGATATGGTAGTGACAGTTATCCAGGTATATAAAGTATTAATTGTGGAACCGACGTCATCTCACTGCCTGTGTATGATAGTGGCACTGACTTAGCTAACTGTTGGCAACACTGGCACTCACCTGGCATTGCACCGTCGCATGTAAACTCCAAAGGTTATCCACGGTTTTCAGTTTGCGTGTTTCGGAGGGACAGAGGAACACCTGAAGAATGAGTAAACGGGAGGTTAGACAAAATTTTTTATTTATGTGTGAATTTGGCGGAATATAAACTGAAAAGAACATGATTTAGGTAGAATATTTTTTTCTCTCTTTCTTGCTTTCTTCTTTGTGTGTGTTTGTGTTTGCTTTCATGTTTGCGCTCGCTGTCCTCACCTTCAAGTTAGTTTCCCCATCCAGGTTGGCGGTGGTGACGTCACACTTGGCCTCGGGGTCAGAAGAGGCGAGCAGCAGTAGGTCACACGGGAACTCCTCTCCGTCACTCACCTTCACCACATCCCCAACGCTGATCTGGTGCCATTTTACTCCCTAGGAAAACCGAGTGTATGTAGCCCAGGTCAATCCCGCGGCGAGGATGAACATACCTGCTGTTCCTTGTCTCTTTACTCTCTTCTAAATATCATTGTTTTTATCTTATTTGAGTTCTGGCGAAGGGGTACAAAAAAAGGAAGAATAAAATGGCCTATTGAAGGTACCAGGCCCTATTGAGTAGAATTAAAACCGTTATCCAAAATTAAAGAATTGTCCTTGTTTTCTATTCAGTTCTAGCTTGAACCATCCCCACTGTCACTATGTAGTACTTATAATCATCAAAGTCTACTTCAATATAACATTTTTCGATTCAGAATCAACACCCCACCGTGTATACTCACCGTGAGCTTACCGTCCCTCAGCACCGTGGCGGGAGCGTTGTTGACCTTATTGTCTTCGCGGTGCCTCAGCCAGTCCTCGTATCCCTGCTTCACTGCCGTCACGCTCACCACAAATATGAGTGGCAGGATACTCGTCAGTGGGGAAACGGGGCTGTCGATGGTGCTCTGTGGTGAGGCGCCGGACAGGTCGTGGCGGAATGGAGAGATGTGCGACGAGACAGAGCCAGGATGAGGGACAGGGGTAAGTACTCCTGTGTGGCGGCTTTCTTTCATTGGTGGTTCAGTGTCAGTACTACTAATGTGTAATGAAGCTGAAGTATTCCATTTCGATATACTTGTAGTTTGATTCCGTGTACAAAAACAAATGTATTTATTCGTAGTGTTTGTGGTTGATCTCAGTTTGTAATTTACTCGATAATACGCCTGTAGCTGACTACTTTGACGTGTGTTGCTTTGCCTCCAGAGTGATCCAGTAACAGTGAGCGTATTATGATGTGTGATGACCAGTAGGGACAGAAAAAAAAAGACAGGGAGGGATTTTTGATAGTGGGACGGAGTGAAGGACAGGCAGGGATAATTAATGGAGTGGTTTAGTGGTGGCCACACGGCTGGGGAGTATAGCAGATGACTCACGACATATCTTAATAAGTAAAAAAACTAAAAAAACGTTACTTGTGTTTTCATTTGCGTGATATTGTCATTTGTTAGTGACGCGATGTGATAACGTTTGTTTACATAATTCATGCTGACGAGGCACTATCAAGCGACAATATATCACTCACAATCTAATATACTCTGAAGCTAAAATACATGTTACTTAATTACGTTTACTGCACATAACTGTATGTATGGTTATCGTTTCTACATGAACATATAGTTTGAATATCGATATTACACTGCTGTTTCACTTTGTAGCGTTTTGTAGCAGTGAAATAGATGTATGGTAATCAGAAACCACTGTAAACATGAATTACTCTACTTTTTCAAACATACAATGCTCAAGACATTAAGAAAATAGTACTGGGACAGAACTAATGCAACAATACTTGAAAGCTAACTTAATTTGAGGGAATGTCTGAGTTTAAGTTGAGCATGGTCTTGATGGCGGCTGTTGGGGACTGCTTGAGGAGAGTAAAAGTGAAAGAAAGGAAATACATATACAACCGAAGACTAAGCGAGGAATGGGGCGACTAGGAGATGGTTAGGAGGCTTTACACACACACACACGCAGACACACACACACACACACACACACACACACACACACACACACACACACACACACACACACACACACACACACACACACACACACACACACACACACACACTTACATGAATTATGGCCAGACACAGAAAGTAGAAGTTGGCCAACCGTCGGAATTGTTGGAAGAGATTCTTGGGCAGGAAGTTGATAAGCGTGTACTGCAAGAGAGATGGAGAGATAAATAGATAGATAGATAGATAGATAGATAGAGAGAGAGAGAGAGAGAGAGAGAGAGAGAGAGAGAGAGAGAGAGAGAGAGAGAGAGAGAGAGAGAGAGAGAGAGAGAGAGAGATAAGTCTGACATTGACACATGATAAAATAATGGTATAACACCTGCTCTTTCACATACCACGGCAACCAAAACTTCGTACAACTTTTGACATTATTGTACGAACACTCTAACCTCCATATGGACATCACGAAAGTATCTTCTAAACTAAAATAAGAAGAAAAAAAAATAGAAATGAACACAGTTACTCAACAAACACTACTGAAAAAAACAAAAAAAAAACAAATAGCACTCTTTATAAAACTACAACTAACAAATACATAGATAACAATTCCCACTTAACAACTTCACCACTTCTTACATAAACTTAACCTGCTAAGAAATTCACAACCAGATAACTTAGAGTATTTACACCTCATAGTGCCATTGTATTGCCTAGTGTTGTGTGTCTCTGTATTGTAAGTATGCGTGGAAGTGTTTCCCAGCATATATCAGCGGCTTACCTTGGCTGTGGTGACCAGGTTGGATTGGTTGTGAGGGAGGATGAGAACAGGGACGTCCATCGAGTCATAGGAGGGCGTAGGGGGTGGGGGTGGACGGCGATGGAGGTATACTGTACGTGTTGAGGTAGTAGACTAGAGAGAGAGAGAGAGAGAGAGAGAGAGAGAGAGAGAGAGAGAGAGAGAGAGAGAGAGAGAGTATTGTCTCGTTATTTCGAATTCCGGTTCTATTTTAACTTCAGTTATTGAAAAAAAGCCTCATAATTGGTGAAGCAGAGTGGTGATGTGACTTTGCGTGTTGTAGTTAATCAAAGTTTTACAGAGATGTATAAGTACGTCTCAATTAACCTCTTCCCTTTTGTATGTAACTTACCATTGTGATTCTCCGTGCCAGATCTGAAACCTATAAACACACACACACACACACACACACACACACACACACACACACACACACACACACACACACACACACACACACACACACGCACGTACACACTAGAAATCACCACCTCTCCCCATCACTTCTAACACTTTTCCCTGTTTTTTTAGATATCATTTCACCGTGCACAGTTCAGCTTAACACGCACACGTTCCTCCCTCACTCGGTCCCAGCTCTTTAGCTCGAGAGTAAAGAGTAGCACTGGTGGGTGGGTAGGTGTGAGGAAACTACACCATTAGAATTAGAATACTGCCCCTGTTAACGATACTTCCACTTTGCGCACCAGAAAACACACTGAATCTCCTACGTAACCCTATCTGCACTTGCGTTGTTAAGAGGCGTTACTCCTTCCTTATCTTCAGTAATCTTTGTATGATGATAGGTTTCTGACAGAGGCTTTAGCTGTGATAAGGCTGGGAGATTTGGAAGCGGAGGGGGGGGAGATGTTGTACAGGGAGATAACAAGTGTATAAAGAAAATAATACTGGTAATCTCGTGTATTTGATTTGAAGATAAGGGGAAGAAATTAAATAGTTTGTGTATGTGAGGCTCTTTTTGTTTTTTTCTAAATTCTATCATTCTTCAAAGTATTGGAGGAGAAAAAATGGTGACAAAACTCTTATCTGTGAATGAAGTTATACAATTTCTCTTTTTATTTTTCTCTACCGTTATGTTCATTTCCGTCTCTCTCTCTCTCTCTCTCTCTCTCTCTCTCTCTCTCTCTCTCTCTCTCTCTCTCTCTCTCTCTCATGCTCTATCTCGTCAATACTTCAACGTAATCTTGCCTCTCTCTTTTCCTCTAGATCACTAACCTGCATTATGATATGCAAACATTAGTCAAGGTCGGGGTTGCTCACTTCACCACCACGCACGCTCTTCAAATTTGCCTTTACTGAGCTCCTCGACCATCAACTGTGTCATTCTAGTGAGGGATTTGTTGTTATCTTTATTGTTGTTGTTGGTGGTGGTGGTGTTTCATGAGTGTGATTGAAAGATAAAGTAGTAATAGTAGGAAAAAGGAAGATGAAAAAATAGAATAGGAAATAGTACATGAAGAGCAGGAAATAAAAGAAAATGAGAGATAGGAAAAGGAGGAAAGAGAAGTGTTAGTAGAGAGAGGAGAAAGAGAACGACGACGATATCAATGTAGTAACGTAATAGAAACTACAAACATCACTCAGTCTAACTTGTATGTTCTCTGAGGTAGCCGGAACCTTTTGTGATAATATGGTGGATGTTTTATACTAAGAAAGACATAACCTGTTTTAATGTCAAGAGTGCCAAGGTGAGACGAGGCAAAGGGAGGTTCATGGATCGGGGAATTTTGAGAACAGAAAGAGGAATGATCATGGCATGCTTTCATTACATTCCCCAGCCAGGCAT
>NC_059298.1:13709687-13714687 GCF_017591435.1 Portunus trituberculatus
CTTCGTCCTTCTCCTCCTACTCTTCTCTATCTTTCTATCTTTCTTTATATATTATATATATATATATATATATATATATATATATATATATATATATATATATATATATATATATATATATCTTTCTTTCCTTCATACTTTCTAACTATTTCTCTTCCCTCCTCTTCTTTCTCATCCTCTTCTTTTTCCTACTCCTTTTGTTCTTTTTCTTTCTTTCTTTTCATCTATATATCTTACATACTATACTCTCTTAATATTTTCTCTTCTCTCTTCCTCTTCACGTTCCTCGTCCTCCTACTTCTCCTACTTCTCCTGCTCTTCTTTTCTTTCTTTCCTACATTCTTTCTCTTCCCCCCATCCTCCTCCTCCTCCTCCTCCTCCTCCGCTTCCAACATAGCCTCATTACCCTCATAACTCGAGCACGCTTCCACCCCTTGGCCAAGTAGTACGTACCAGTAGCAGTGTGAACCAGCGAGCGCCCCCAGCGAAGTGTTTACATCGAGCTGACACGAAGGAGGAAGCGGTGGTGGTGGTGGTGGTGGTGGACTGAGGTGCGAGCGACATTCAGGCAGATTTCGATGGAAGTTTTTGTTTTATCTATTCTTTTTTGCGGGAAAAGAAAGTTTATAGCCTTTATTTTCTATTTGTGGTGGTGGTGGTGGTGGTGGGTGGGTGGGTGGGTAGGTGGGTTTGCGTAGGTTAATTGAAAAAACGAGGGTGACCTTATAATGTTTTTCTCCTTTTTTCTCACTTATTTTTTATTCATTAATGGTATGTGTTAGTGAAATGTGATTCTCTCTCTCTCTCTCTCTCTCTCTCTCTCTCTCTCTCTCTCTCTCTCTCTCTCTCTCTCTCTCTCTCTCTCTCTCTCTCTCTTCGTTGCTATACTTTCTATATTAATCTTCGTTTGCTTCAACTGAACGATGTGAAATCATCTGTCGTTTCTAAGAGAGAGAGAGAGAGAGAGAGAGAGAGAGAGAGTACTGGCAGCTGGCCAAACGTATGTACGTACCTTAGCTGGGCGGTGATAGGAAGGACGAGTTACCTATAAGACTTTTTTTCCCCTTTCAACTTTTTCTTCTTCACTCAAGCGGCCCATGATAGTAACACCACTACCTCCTCCTCCTCCTCCTCCTCCTCCTCCTCCTCCTCCTCCTCCTCCTCCTCCTCCTGTTCCTCTTCCTTCATTTCGCCCAAGGACGCAGCTTTCGCCGCTAAGGAAAGTACCGAAGTGCCGCAAGAGATGACTTCCTTGGCATTCCTGGTTCTCTAAGGCCCTTGCGAGGCTGGGGAAGGAAAGCAGGAAGGAGGGTGTGGCGCCGAAACATCACTGAAAAAGAGGAAGGGGAGGAAAAGAAGGAAGGAAGTAGGAAGGGAGTGGCGGGAGGGCTGGCGAGTGAGAGGCGTGCCCGAGGGTGAGTGTGACATAATCCTAGAGGGTCACTTAACAGGATAGTGAAAGTTCCCCAGCGGCAGACACCCACTGAATACAGACCGTTGCTACCACTACCACCATCACTACCTCTACTGTTGCTGCTCCTTCTCTTCCTTCTCTCTCTCTCTCTCTCTCTCTCTCTCTCTCTCTCTCTCTCTCTCTCTCTCTCTCTCTCTCTCTCTCTCTCTCTCTCTCTCTCTCTCTCTCTCTCTCTTAAAGAAAGCTTGCACTCTCTTTTCCTCCTTCTCCTCTTCCTCTCTTTTTCTCTCTCTTCACATCCTGCATCATACTTTCGCTTTCTGTTCTTCGCGCTCTCTCCTTCTCCAACTCTCTATCTCTCTCCCTCTGCACTTTCCTACACAAGTCTCTGCTGTTAAAGAAAGGTTGCGTTCCCTTCACAAGCAGGTAGTCTCATTAACACCTCCCCACTCACTACCTGTGCTCCTGTATACCTCCATGAACGCTTCTTACCTTCTCTCTCTCTCTCTCTCTCTCTCTCTCTCTCTCTCTCTCTCTCTCTCTCTCTCTCTCTCTCTCTCTCTCTCTCTCTCTCTCTCTCTCTCTCTCTCTCTCTCTCTCTCATTTCCTTTCCTATTTCCCGTAGTGTTGTGGCTTCCTCTTCCTTTTCCTCTCTTTACCGTCTGTCTTCTTCTGTTTTTTCTTCTGTTTCCTTTTCTTCCGCTGCTTAATTCTCTCTCTCTCTCTCTCTCTCTCTCTCTCTCTCTCTCTCTCTCTCTCTCTCTGGGTATATGGAAGAAAGGGAAGGAGAAAGGCTGGGAAAGGAGAAAGGCAGGAAAGCAGAGAAAGAAAAAAAAAAGGAAAATGAAATGACTTGTCGTGTGAAGCAGATAAAAAAAACTTGTGCCTCGGGTGTTTGATCTGATTTTCTCTTATTATTGTTCTGATGCGGAGGGAGAGAGAGAGAGAGAGAGAGAGAGAGAGAGAGAGAGAGAGAGAGAGAGAGAGAGAGAGAGAGAGAATTTGTGTGTGTGTGTGTGTGTGTGTGTGTGTGTAAGCATTCAGGAAGCAAAGACAGATGAACGGAGACTGCAAAAGTACAATAAATAGATTCAATAAATAAATAAATACATAAAAGTGGGACATTTTGAGCGAATGCAGGTGGTGGTGGTGGTGGTGGTGGTGGTGGGAGTCACATGACCGACCCTATATAGCGTGTGATAGTTTTCGTATCAATACAGTGTTATAAATTCCTGACCTGTGTGGTGTTGTGTTTTGGCGTTGTTTTGCTTTATATTGCTAAGTCATGCGTGTCTATGGCCTGTATATGGAAAGGGTTTGGTCTCTCTCTCTCTCTCTCTCTCTCTCTCTCTCTCTCTCTCTCTCTCTCTCTCTCTCTCTCTCTCTCTCTCTCTTAACGACTGTATTTTTGAGGGCATAGAGATAATTGGCCAGGTTCTCAAGAGTGTTTTTCATGTCAATAAGGTAGACATTTTGTTAATATGTCACTGTGACGATAGAAAAAAAATATTAAAACACGTGTATCTTAAAATTTAGAAGTAATCAAAGGGGGTTTAAAAGTATTGCATAATATGGACTTTTGTAAGACGTTTGTGCGTGTGTGTGTGTGTGTGTGTGTGTGTGTGTGTGTGTGTGTGTGTGTGTGCGTGTGTGTGTGTGTGCGTGTGCGAATATTCTCTTTTTTTGTTATGGTTTTGTGAACATTTCCATGCATAATTTCGCTCCGTGGTCACTAACGACAGTGTAGTAGTATTGGTGTAGTAGTAGTTGTAGTATTGGTGGTAGTAGTAATAGTGACAGTCGTGATCGTGGTTGTTATTGTCGTTGTTGCTGTCGTCTTAGTAGTAGTAGTGATAGCAGCTGTGGAAGACGCAGTAGTAGTAATATCGGTAGTAGTAATAATAGTAGTAGCAGTAACAGTATTAGTAATAGTAGTGGTGGTAGTGGTGGTGGTGGCGGCAGCGGTGGTGGTAGTGTGTCAGTCTCCGTGCCTTTCTCCTTCGTGCGGCGACTCAGCGTTGACACTTTCAGCACATTCTCATGTTTACACGTGTGACAAAATAACACTCCGCCTAAATATTTGACGAAAGTGAAGGGAAGTGTGTGGCTTGGGAAGGAAAACCCCAAGCCGGACATTCTCTCTCTCTCTCTCTCTCTCTCTCTCTCTCTCTCTCTCTCTCTCTCTCTCTCTCTCTCTCTCTCTCTCTCATCCTGCTTATGTCTCAGTAAATCCTCTTATAATAACCATTGGATTCCTTCTTAAGTGTAGTTGAATTCTCCACGTTATAGGAAAGAAGTATCCACTTATATATACTTCTCATAGCTTAAACTCTTCACAGACGGCAAACATCACCCTAATTTTTTTTTTTTTTTTTTTGTGTGTGTGTGTGAGGTCTCCATATGTTTCTCTTGTTACGGTGTTTTAAATCTTATCAAATGAGTCAGTCAGTCAGTCAATCGTTAAGTTATTGCGTCTTGTTTATATTTAAGTCAAACTAACAAATATAATTGAAAACTTTATTTCTGTTTAACTAATCCTTAAGTTCTATCAGTTAATCAGTCAGTTAGTCAGTCAATGAGTTAGTCATTTAATTTCGTTTATATATGAGTCAAGCGTCCCTGAGTGGTAGAAATTCTTTCACACAAGTGTTCTGAAACGTACTTATTTCCTTGTATTCTTCTCGTGTTTCTTATTCTCGAGACAAGAGTGATAGCCGTCTGCTTGTGGTCTGTCATGTGCAGTGCTCAGCAGCATGATTGGCGTAACCTCCATCTGTATCAATTAATTAATAAATGGATACAAAAATATGTAGATAAGAAAGATAGATGAATGAATACGAGTAGATAGATATATGAATGAATAAATTAAATAAACCAAACGTAGAGAAAACAATCTAATCAGCATTTTTTTTTCCATTCCTGCAAAGACAATAATTATTTTCTTACGTGTGATTGTAGATAAGAAAAGAGAATGAATAGATACATAGAATAAAATGAATAAATGAATAAATAAATAGATGAATAAATGACACTAGAAAAGCTTAAACACAATACTTCTGACAAAGTTAGGAAAAAGAAAAAAAAACAAGAATAATCAATAATTTCAATATAATCATCACTGTACCCACCTGAACAAGAACAACTTCAGGCGTGGCAATAGGTCTGTTGTCTTGTTGTCTGTTGTGTTCGTTTGTGCAGTAGCCTACCTTTGGGGCATGCAGGGCTAAGATCGACACTTTTAAAACACTTTAGGCTTACAAAACAACACTTCAAAGGCCACAACGAATGAGTAGACGAGTTCTCATGGATGTATATTTTCCCTCGTGACAAAGCAGAATCCTCAAACCACCATTAGAATCATGAAAACACTCTTGGAAGTCTTCAGTTGCTCCCCACAAGATGCCGGTAAAAGTTGTGAAGATAAGACTGTGATTGGTGAAGGCTTAAGAATTACAAGCAAGATATCCAACGGGAGGACGAGACACATCATATTGACAAAGAGGAGTGTTCCGTCACCAGCGGCCAGGAAAGAAAGTCGTGACAGGTTTATCTTCATAGTATTTTACGCTGTGTGACGGTGCGTGTG
>NC_059298.1:13724687-13739687 GCF_017591435.1 Portunus trituberculatus
TAGGTAAAACAGCTTAGTGGTGGTCCCATCACCTGACCTGCCGCAGCATTCAGTGAGGATCCGCGTCGGAACTGTTTACCACGTGGAGGCGTGACTGTGTAAACATGACGACACTTGATGGGGTATTTAAAACATGGTGACGTAAGGTTAGCTCTCAATACATGTTACACAAGACACACACACACACACACACACACACACACACACACACACACACACACACTACGAACCTAGCTCCCACGACTGAAAGGGCCGTGTGGGAGGCTGTCTTTACCGGCACTGGGCGGAGTCAACGAGTAGAGAGGCGACTGTAGGAAGTGATGAGTCAGCTGAATTGTTTCTTTCTTGTTGCAGGATGAAGCCTTCGACGATAGCCGTGTGGACGACTTTATTGGCGTTGGTAACGGCGGCGCCGCTACCCACGCCATCCTCCCAACCTTCTCCCGAGGAGAACTTGATCGAGGCACATGAAGAAGGATTGCTACTGTTGGTGCCCACTCTGCCTGCCGATGAAGACAAGAACGGCAAGGATCTGAAAAGAGAGGTTAATGTTTTCTTCATTCGGTCTTTTGTCTATCTATTCACCCATTTCTCTCTCCATTCGACCGTGCTACCATCCTTATAATTGTATTCAGGGACTTGATATATATTCGCAGTACAATACAACTTAATATCTTAACTCAGAGTTCAGCCAACCACACTCCTTGTACTTGCTTAAAACTGTTCGTCTGTGGAATTATGAAAACAGTTCCTTTCCTAGCTGTAACCTTCCCTCCCATCCTTTCCTCACCCGCAGGTTGAGTATGAGTTGATCTCCATCCCCAAGGAAGTGCTTCGTCGGGAGATCCGCCAGGTTGCAGAGCTGTACGGGACTCCCAGGTATGAATATCTACACTCGGCAGGTACCGCGGTGCTCAGGATGTAAGCCTTCCTGTTCCTGAAGCCATCTAAAAGCCCACACAGAGTAGTTCGTACTTGTGGCAGCTTTATTATGGAACTTTCTCTGCTGTATATCGCATAGCAGCAGTTCCCGAGTGCATGGACGTGTTATTTAGACGTGCTTTCAGTCATTTATTTATAAAAATGGCAGTAAAGTCTACGCCAGTGATGTCATTCATTGCATGACGCTCTTCAGGCTGTTTCTGAGTTACTGGTACGTTGTTAATGAAAATATAACTATCTAAATATAATCCTAATGCACTAGAGAGTTATTCTTGTGCTGTATGGTGGATGTACAGTTGCCATTACTTCATTCAGCTACAAAAGAAGTGCAGGACCATTATAGTACATTATATATATATATATATATATATATATATATATATATATATATATATATATATATATATATATATATATATATATATATATATATATATATATATATATATATATATATATATATATATATATATATATATATATATATATATATATATATATATATATATATATATATATATATATATATATATATATATATATATATATATATATATATATATATATATATATATATATATATATATATATATATATATATATATATATATATATATATATATATATATATATATATATATATATATATATATATATATATATATATATGTGTGTGTGTGTGTGTGTGTGTGTGTGTGTGTGTGTGTGTGTGTGTGTGTGTATGCGCGTGCGCGTGCGCGCGCATCTAGCATTCAGAAGGTGGACTGCTAATTACCCATTCAGCCACAAAACCAGCAGCAGGCGTCCCATGCAGGCTGCTTCTGCCACCCGGCGGCCATAGCACACTGAGGACCTTGACGGAGGAGGACGCGAGACTGGCGTGGCGGAGGGCGCGATCCCCCTGGCGCACGACTGACATGGACGGCCGTGACCCTGACGATTTAGGCTTAGGCCCTGACCTTGCCCGTACCGTGTGCCCTTGCTGGTCTAGATAAGTGGTCATACCTGCTGATTCCATTCAAGTCTGGAATATGCAATGTTAGCTTGATTCCTCGAAAGGGGTTTTAAGGGCCAGCGTTTGCTCAGTGAGGGGCGGGAGCTGCATGGGGTCTGGGGAGGGACGGAGCCTGGCGGTGGCCAGCTAATATGTTTCTTTCTTTCTTCTTGGTGACAGGGACACACATCAGGACACTGGGAACGTTATCGTGTCGTCACAAAGTTCGAGGTAGGCGTCGTTTTCTCAAATCAAAAGGATGATAATGTTTTCTTTTTTTATTGATCACTAACGTCGTTGTCGTCACTATTATCATCAACTTTATCATTATCACCATTATCATTTTTATTTTATCCTCGTTTTGCTGAGCAGTTTTCTCCTTCTTTCACTTGTAAAATGTAAGTGAATGTTCAGCTCACTGAAAGTTTGCATGTTTATGAATCACAGGATTGACACACTAAACACATCGCTGCCGCGCTTTGAAGGTTTTCCTGATTATTAACTCACTTTATCGTATCTTACGACGCCATTGTTCTTGTTGATCATCACTATTGGTTAAGTATTACCCTCTTTTAAGTAACTCTTCTTTCTTCTCTTCCTTTTCCTCAACTTGCTTAATATTTATCGCGCCTTTCCATCTTTCATCTTTACGTAGCATCGCCTTCTTTTCTTTTGGTAGTTTTCCAATAATAATAGTGATGGTGGTGATATTAATCCATCTGTTCCCACGCCAACAGTTACCAGCACAGCACTCCCAACCCACATTTAGACCTCACCCAACTGCTGTTGTCGGGTACGAAGCAAGCCACTGGTATCCTCGGCGGGCTCGGCCAAACCCTCGTGGGCGCCAAACAGGTCCTGTCTTCGGTGGTTCCTGCTGCCGCCGCTGGGGGAGCACAAGCCGCCAGGTGAGAAAGATTACTGTTCTTGTTGCTTTATTTATTTATTTTCATTATTATTATTATTATTATTATTATTATTATTATTACTACTACTACTACTACTACTACTACTACTACTACTACTACTACTACTACTACTACTACTACTACTACTACTACTACTGCTACTACTACTACTACTACTACCACTACTACTACTACTACTACTACTACTACTACTACTACTACTGCTACTACTACTACTACTACTACTACTACTACTACTACTACTACTACTACTACTACTACTACTACTACTACTACTGTTACTACTATTAGAACTATAGACACACTTTGCATCAAGACCGCTGGCTCGCGTCTCTCGGTGGGCGTGTTGTATGTGGTAACACGTGATGCCAAAATTCGGTCAGATTAGCATAGTCCCTCATGGTGCTTCTCTCTCAGGTGGGTGGTGCAGAACAAGGCTAACGGGGTGAGGACTTTCGTGGACCTGGCAGGCTCTGGACTCCGCTACGCCGGCCAGCTGAGTTCCTCTGTCTTGCGTGTGCTTCTGCAGGTGTGTAGCATTATACTGGTGTGGTGAGATTGTTGATACACTTGTTGGTGTTGTTGTTATTGTTGCCCAATAGGTCATAAACCCTCATGGGATCTTTATTTTTTCTTTCTGGAAACTTAGTAAAAGTATGTGTTCTAACAGGTTTTCTTTTCTTTTCACTTATTTTTTCCTTGATATTCTGACCTTAAGGAGTATTTGCTGCACCTGACTGACATAACTCACTTCTTTGAATATACTAACAAATTTATCCAGATTAGTAAATTAATAAACGAGTAAAATTTTGGCACTCACGTACTCACATACCCGCCCCTCCTACAGGTACCGGGCATCAAGGCGCGTGTTCTTGCTGAAGTCATCCGTGCCAGTCAGCCACTGAGCTACGCTATCAGTGACGTCTTGTCTGAGAACTCAGACGAGCTCGCCACTTTCTTGGAGGTGAAGAATGAAATTATAAGGGACACACTGGACATCATCATCCGCCTCATCCAGGACACGCTGGCCATCAAGGGTAAGATCCTCGCTCGCCTTGGATCATCAGGACTGGACATCGGTGCCACTGTCTTCAATGCCGGCTTGAAGCTCGGCGGTGCCTTTGTAGAGTCCGCGGGAGGCATCGCCACCGCCCTAGGAAGTGGTGTTGGGGATCTCATCCGCGTGGGAACATCCGCCGATTTCCCTCCGCCTCCTGCCTTGCCTCTGATCAACCTCCCATCTCTGTTGTCACTCGACCTGTCAAAACTCTTCTCACCCCCTACCCAGTCCTATACCACCACGCTAAAGCCCCTCCCACTGCCATCCAAGCCTCCCGTCACTCCCGCGCCGCTTACAATCAAGCCATCTTACTCCTATGACCCGCCCACCCCTCCATCCTATTCGTATGATGCACCATCCACATCCTTCTCGTACGACCCGCAACCTACCTCTTATCTGCTACCCAGTAAATAGTCTACCTCGTTTTCCCTATTCGTAAAGTTGTCTTCCAAATACAAACAATACCTGACTCGGCTTTAACATCACCTGGTACAGCCTGATGAAGAACAGAGAACCTGAACTTACAGATTTGTGCTGCCATTCCACCGACTATATTATCATAACAGCATACTTATCACTGTGACGGTCTGCTTGCCAGCCTTTTAGATAACAGCTGGTACTCGGAGTGCCTCGTACGCCTCTCGGGAGCCTTATGAAGGGAACCTTAATCTCAGGTACTGCATGTGGCCATCTAGGCACTGCTTCCCTTCCTCAGCCCTCCTCGGGGCCTGCTTGTCACCAAGACAGGTATAACTGAACTTCCATAAACGAAGACAGCACTCGGTCATCACCGGTCATCGTGTCGCTCAGTGACATGATGGACCATTGGTAGTAACACCCGCGGTCCACTAAATGTGGAAGCCCAAGTCATTCTAATCTAAGAAAGTTATTGTTTATTCTTGTCGTGTAGACCTGTGTCATTATTATTTTTTTTTTAGATGTGCCTTTTCTCACAAGCTGTCTTTTGTATAAGTGTGTGTGTGTGTGTGTGTGTGTGTGTGTGTGTGTGTGTGTGCAAGACATTTCTTTTTATTCTTACAAGTAATTTAACATTTTTCTCACAATGTCTGTTATTTTGTATTTTCATGTAAATATATTTTTCATCAACAAGCAGAATAGTAATGTATACCGTATTATGTTATATATTTAGAGTGAGTGTGTCTTGTATCGTTTCCATAAAGACTTTATTTTTACTACTTGTACTGTGTGTGGAACAAGGCGGGAACACCAACGGAAAACCCGGCTTCTTGCAGCACAACGGGGTTGTATTTATTGGAGTGCAGGAAGTAGTATAGGACTATAACACTTCTTTTTTCAAGTCTTTCAATACAGATTGTTTTTTTGTGATAGCCACGCCTTATCCATTCATTCATGGAGAGTTACTATGTAAATCAATGAGTTTCATGATCGTTTACAGAGTACAGTATTGTCTGAGATACTAAAAATAAGTGAAAGAATACATAGAAATAAGTATCTTAGTAATATATATATATATATATATATATATATATATATATATATATATATATATATATATATATATATATATATATATATATATATATATATATATCTTCTGCATCAAGACTGGAACAATAAGCGTCACTGACTGCACTCATTGCCAAGCCCAAGAGATATAAGTATCTCTTGGCTTTGGTCTTTCCCACGGTATATCAAGAGTATATCGATATGTACGTACAGTACACTATACTATAACTGCTGGACCCAAGTGCGCTGCCATCTGTTCCCGCCGTCAACGGTGCCTGTTACCTGTGTCATCTCATACCATAAAAATATTTTAGATGAGGCCTTTTTTGCTTAACCTGTGTTAAACGTGTGTGTGTGTGTGTGTGTGTGCATATATATATAAATATATATATATATATATATATATATATATATATATATATATATATATTTTTTTTTTTTTTTTTTTTACAAGCACTTAGAAAGCAGCTACCTGGAGCGATTTTTTTACTTTTTTGAAGTTGCTGATGGGGAAGGTAAAATATCAATTGTTTGGATTACAGCGAAAAAAAAAAACATTAAGGGATAATGTTGATATTCTAATTATATTAGTAAAAATATCAAACTTGAATATCTCGCGATTGTAAGTATGAGTATGAGTATGAGATGAAAGTTATTTTCTCAAGTCTAAAGCATAACTCCTACGCGGAGGAAAAACACAGCTGGCACCTGAGCAGGTTACCATGACAACACACCTTCCCACTTGTTACTCACTGTTATGACCTCAGCAGGATCTCTCGAACCCTGCCTTCACGCGGCCTTTCGTCTATGCCATTATTAAAAGTGACATCCTGATATTCGAACAAAATCCATGCACCAAACTCATCCAAGGTACACAAGAAATAATAAGTAGTTTAGTTGGCAACCATGCGTTTCCTTACCCCGAGTACCGCCGTGAACCCACGTCCCACTCCCACATCCCGAGTCCCGACTGCGGCCAGTGTGGTGTTGTGTAGTGGAGAAGGTCTACGCGCAATGAGTGTGCTGCTGTACTACAAAGAAAATCCCTACAAAAACAATCAGTGTTCTCTGTTTCGTGTGTTGGCAGATTGCCTGGGAAGTTGTGAAGTGCTGTACTGCATTTGATGAGTGCTGAAGGCTGCAGGATGGCAGGAGCAACTATCGACTGTAACTTTAGAACACGCGACTAAAGTAGGCTCAGAAATTTAAAATGTTTATGATGCTGTTTACTCAAGTTTTTTGCTTGTGACCATGAAAGAGGTGATTTGCTCCTGAAATAGTGGTTGAGCCCAAGTGGTACCTTGAATGTCTCTTCAAATTAGAAAATATGTTTGCATTAAATAAGCCACAGTGATATTTGAAACAACCAATGTGTGAATAGCCTGCATAGAACAAAACAAAGGTGGAAAAAAAAAAAAACAGCGTGAATGTAGCCCTGTCACCTTCCTGAGTCACCACCACACAGCTCAAGATGGGTTGGCTCGCCGCTTCCTTGCTGACCGTGACCTTCATGATCTCCGCGGCCACCCCTGGTGAGTCGAAGGCTCAAGGCTGTGGGTGTTATTGAGAACATCGAAAGACATAAATGTTCATCTGTCATGTTCATTCCTTCGCATCAGTTAAATACATACCAATATCCTCAACCATATGCATTAAAACGTATGTATGTGTGTGTGATTTATTTTTACCGATAAATACACGTATTCTTGAAATATGTTCGCATCAGAGATCTAAGAAACGCTTGTGACACTTTTAATATACACATCACCGGTCTTATTATTTCTTGCGTGGTTTGGTTGGTTAAAGAAAAAAAAACGGGAATAAAGTAAAGGACAAGTCGAGTACGAGGAGGTTCATCGGTTGTGTTTACTTGTTGAGCTGTACAAAATAGCTTCGTCTGAAATACCAGACATAATGACCGTAACGACGCCTTACTTCCGGTGGTGCATGTAATAGGTGGTCTTCCACTTCCTCTTCTACCTTGTCCTCGCAACTTTCCAACACAATTTTTAACGTCTGTCTCAGCCCTCCAATGAAATCCATAGTTCAGATGTTCACTGTTGTTGGTTTGTTTAAGGTTACAGTCTTTGGTTTTATTAGATTTGTGCTTTAGCTGCGCGTGGATTGTTTGAAATGCGATACACACCTGCAAATACTTTTAAGTCGTTTGTTTGAAAGCATTTGGTACCACTTACTAATTTGCTTCAGTTTGTAGTAACTACCACCACCGAAAATGCCTTTAACATAATGTGTGGTGCCCTTTTGTTGGATCTCAGGTAATGGGAACTTCATTTCTATAGGTGTTAAGAAAAAAGGCTAGATGTTCGTACGTCTGGCACAGACAGCCATCACCGCGTGGCCGCAGGGCGTTGTTTGTTCCCTGGTGGTGTTTACTCGCTGGGTTCCTAACTCGGTCCTTGTTTCTAAATAAAGTTAATTCTAAAAGTTGTTCGTTGTTAGGTGACAGTTCTTGGTTAATTTAACAACATTAGAGGTGAGATGTTTCTTCATCAGTGCCTTCCACACGTGAGTATTTATTTATCTAGGTAGGTAAACCTTAAAGGTGGTCTTTGTTAGCTTCACCTTCACCCTTTTCTTCATATATTCTAGTGAATGGTTATATAAGTTTTGTACTTACTATAGCAGAAACTGAAATGGATACGTTGTTTACGAGCAACGAATGAAGTATCTCTCTCTCTCTCTCTCTCTCTCTCTCTCTCTCTCTCTCTCTCTCTCTCTCAAGTTTTGCGTGTTTTCCGCTGGCCTTAAAGATCATAGAATTAGTACAGCTACACATCCTATAATATTACCCAGAATGCACCTGAGGGATGCGGAAAATTGAGGGAGACGTGGCTCGCTCCGCCGCAGGTAGTGGGAAGCAAAGGAAAGAGGGATCCGAAGATTTTGAGTTGGTGGCAGGTGGTGCCCGCCCACCTGCTGCTTCGTTTAGGTTCAGTGAACAAAGAACTTCTGTAAGATATGATGGTAACTGCAGTGAAAGTTTTGGTTTCACTCTGTAACTTATGCATGAGTCAGGCTTCGGAAGCGATAGAGACTCCCTTGAAGCGCCAGCATTCCATACCAGCCTGACCGTAGCACTCCCACCGCCGCACCGTTAGCTCCCAGCGGCCAGCCACCCCACCTTCCTCTCCACGCCACCCACCCACTTACCTCTCCTTCCTACTCGTCACCCACTAATGTCACCTCCCACTCCTCGCATTACAGTGTTTCCTGTAATCTTCTGATGCCCCTGTGGCAAAGGTATGCATACCTTCATTATTTGAGAGCATCTCTCTCTCTCTCTCTCTCTCTCTCTCTCTCTCTCTCTCTCTCTCTCTCTCTCTCTATATATATATATATATATATATATATATATATATATATATATATATATATATATATATATGAAAATTTCTCTCCACGTCCGTTGTAACCTGCCACCTGCATTCCCTTCCTTGTTCTCGTTGGCTAAACAATAACATCCTCCAAGTGCCCCACTTGACTCTCTTCTCAACCACTCTACACAACAGTTCACACCCTCAACTCTATCAGACATTCCAGCTTCATTTGTTTACCCATGGACGTAGGCGCACACACACACACACACACACCGCGTAGTGTAGTGGTTAGCAAGTTCGACTCACAATCGAGAGGGTCCGGGTTCGAGTCCCGGAAAGCGGGGAGGCAAATGGGCAAGCCTCTTAATGTGTAGCCCCTGTTCATCTAACAGTAAATAGGTACGGGAAGTAACTCGGGGGGGTTGTGGCGTGTGTGGAGTATGTGTTGTGGTCTCAGTCCTACCCGAAGATCGGTCTATGAGCTCTGAGCTCGCTCCGTAATGGGGAAGACTGGCTGGGTGACCAGTAGGCAACCGAGGTGAATCACACACGCCGCGTAATGTAATGGTTAGCACTCACAATCGAGAGGGTCCGGGTTCGAGTCCCGGAAAGCGGCGAGGCAAATGGGTAAGCCTCTTAGTGTAGCCCCTGTTCACCTAGCAGTAAATAGGTATGGGATGTAACTCGAGGGGTTGTGGCTTTGCTTTCCCGGTGTGTGTTGTGTGTGATGTGGTCTCAGTCCTACCCGAACATCGGTCTATGAACTCTGAGCTCGCTCCGAAATGGAAAAGACTGGCTGGGTGACCAGCAGGCGACCGAGGAGGTGAATTACACACACACACACACACACACACACACACACACACACACACACACACACACACACACACACGGAAGAAAACAATCAACCGGTAAGCCATATTGATAGAATTTTCAGAGAGATATATAGGTATTTTGCTAAGGAATATTGGATTAGCATTTCACTAAATGGACAAAGAAATGATGAAGAAATTGATAAGTAGGTACTAAAATAAGACCTAGATTGGAATATGCAGGAGTTGTGTGGACCCCCCCATAAAAAGAAACATAAGGAAATTGGAGAGACTACAAAAAATGGCTACAAGAATGGTTCCAGAATTTAAAGGGATGATATATGAGGAGAGACTAAAAGTTATGGATATACCAACCCTGGAACAGAGAAGAGAGAGAAGGGATCTGATACAAGTTTATAAACTGATTAACAGAATGGATCAAGTGGATAATGAGAAACTAATCCTGAGAGAAGAATATGACATTAGAAGCACAATATCACATAGTAAGAAACTGAGGAAGGGAAGATGTCTGAGAGATGTTAAAAAATATAGTTTCCCGCAAAGATGTGGTAAGACTTGGAACAGTTTCAGTGAGGAAGTGGTGTCAGCATCGAGTGTGCATAGTTTTAAAGAGATATTGGATAAGTGTAGATATGGAGACGGGGCCACACGAGCATAAAGCCCAGGCCCTTTAAAAGTACAACTAGGTAAATAAGTACACACACACACATGGTTAGTACGCTCGACTCACAATTGAGAGGGCAAGCCTCTTAATGTGTAGCCCCTGTTCACCTAACAGTAAATAGGTATGGGATGTAACTCGAGGGGTTGTGGCCTCGCTTTCCCGGTGTGTGGAGTGTGTATTGTGGTCTCAGTCCTGCCCGAAGATTGGTCTATGAGGTCTGAGCTCGCTCCGTAATGGGGAAGACTGGCTGGGTAATCAGCAGGTGACCGTGGTGGTGAATTACACACACACACACACACACACACACACACACACACACACACACACACACACTCAAAGATTAAAGCGGGTTCACTCTTGGCAGTATCTGGCTAGAATTAAAAATTAACTATTTAAAAGAATACAAAAAATTTTATAAGGCTTACATAAAGAAAAAAAGTGTGACCACAGATTTGTTTTAGTATATCCCAGATAATCAAAATAACTTACAAGGATAATTTTGTAATGAAAAGCATGAAGAACTATGTACAGTTTACCTTATTTGAAAATGATGTAATGTTAAATAATCGTCAATATATAGTTAGAGGAAACATTACATAATAGGTAGCATAATTTCAGAGAGAGAGAGAGAGAAAGAATGTTAAATGTTTATATTGTGATGATTACACTTCAATTTACAGGATGTATTTCTAAATCCAAAGCTTGTGACTAAATCAAAGCCTATCATATTTCATTTAATAAGAATTGATAAAATTAAACTTGTAATCTTCATCTTGAAATAATAACCCATATATTTTTTTTTTTCTTAAACCAAGAGAGCAAAACATTAGCTAATGAATTTATTATATTCCAGATGGAGGGGTGTGCCACTTACATAACTACGTTTCATCATGTGTGCTCAACATCTTGGAGGAACACATTGAAGCTACTGCCATCATCAACCATTGCCATGTGCCCCTTGACATCACCTTTCTCATTGTTGTGAGTCATTTCAGTCTACTTTCATGATTAGTTTTGCTAGTTCTTAATGTGAAACTACCTTATCACAATGGTATGTATTTCTGACTATAGACATGGAATGAATTGAGTCCATAAAAAGAAAAAAAAAACACTTGATTCAGCAGTAGGACTACCTATTGAATCACGTTTTTATGCAATGATTAAAAAGTAATGTATGTTATTGGTGCATAATGCTAATTATCTGTGGGTGTCAAATGAGACTGGACTATTAAGTTGAGGATAGTCATTTTGAAGATTCTATATGATTTTAGTGTGAGAAATATATTGAGAGCTCATGGGCCTTTAAGAAACAAGGGAGCCTTTTGTCTGTATGCTACCAGAGATTCAAAATGAGTCTCCCATGGATTCATCACCTTAGCACATAGAATGCAGTACATACTCGTTGATGAAAATTATTCTTCAATGTAACTACCTATATTTTGTATAAAGTTGACACCATTTGATTAGTCACATACCACTCCATGTATAAAAAACAAATTAATATTCAAGAGCAAAAGATAATACTTATATCTTCAGTAAAGTAAAAAAAAAAAAAAAAAGAGATAAACTTTGATACATGGTACACTGTTTTTGGCATTCCACTTTGAATATATTATGCATGTAATGCACAAAGTTAACATCTGTGTAAATTCCATAATGTCTCTTTACATCAGTACCAGTACAAGAATAGCACACGGCACAGCTGGAAGTACACTTTTGTGACCTCAAACCAGAATGAGAGGGTGTTGATCCCTGGCCTCCTGTTGCCCAGTGCTCCACACGCCCCAGTGTTCCTGTATGCTCGTGTTCCTGAAAGAGAGTTTAACATGCACAACTCCTCTTTTGTGGCCATTCAGGTAAGAAAGAATGATGTGGGCATTTAATCCTTGTTGATTTTGTTTCATTGAAATGTTTATGCTTTAATGTAAATACATAGATCTGCCATCTTGATGAATAATGGTCTGTGACATGAATCAGCTGCACCTTCCATCATATTTCTGGATTAGTTTTAATTGGGTACAGCCATGGACAGGAATCATTCTAACATTCCACATTGCCACATTGTCAGTTGTCAGAATTGCATTGTTTTTCTTATTTACTACCTTTAAGCTTTCCTCTAACTCTGTTTACAATACCTCTCCCATTGCCAAACATGCCTTTCTACACCTATTCATCTCTTCTCAGTCTTACTCCTCTTTTGTCTCCACAATATTAGAACATATCTCGATTGCTCTCTTTATTATGTTGATGAATGTTTTCTTGAACTTTGTTTTCATGTATTCAATGGGTACAATAATATAATGATCAGATATTTGCATTTTCAGGCCTCATTCATTGCTGAACTGGGTCGAGACAAATGGGAGGAGGCAGACTTCCTCAATCACACTGTGTTCATTTCACCCTCCAGTGACTGTCACTTCTCCAGAGATGGCACAGACCCCATACCATGGATCATAGGTGATGAGACTAAACATAGCAATTTATTGTGGCTTCATAAGAACAAAACAAGTTATTTCCTATGACACAAAGATCTTTGTTATAATTAGTATATAGTATAGTTTTAAAAGATTAAACTCAATAAAATAATGGTACCTGGAAATGTGGTATTATGAATATTTTTTATTTGCAAACATTTTTGTGTAATTTAATACATAATTAACATTTGTGTTTATTCATAATTTGTCTTATCATTTCTTGTAATTTCATTTTTTACTCAATTATTCAGGAATGGAGAGTGTTGCCTCTGTTTGGCCAATGTCTAAACATTATTCCATTAGTAAAAAGAGTATAAACATTCATCTGTTTTTTTCCACTGTTTGTAGGTTTACCAAATCCCATTTGCTCATGGAATGGACAATTTTTGCTATGTGAGTTTAACTATAGTATGCATAAGATACAACTCAGCACTAACTTGAAATTGTATCCAGGTGGTTTGTTTGCTGTGGCTCTTCTCTCTGGACTGCTTGGGGGTGGGTATCATCTCTACCGCAAGAGGAAGATGGCTGCAGACCAGCTGGCTCTGGTGTCGGCCATGGAGGTGGGAATGCCGGGTGCTCAGCCTTACCAGGTTAGTCATTTTGTGGTATTTTCCTTCTATAAGTCTTATAAAGATATGTTGGAAAGTATTCCTTAGTACACTGATTACAGTTATGGTAAAGTTCAGATGAAATTCAGATTGTGCTTACATAATACCCAGTAAAGGTTAACAAAACATATTATAGTAGTTCTGAATAGAGGAGACTGCTCTGCTTTCAGCTGACAATTTACTTGAAAAGTTATTGTCTATTTGTTATTTATTTATTTACTTATTTAATTATTTACTCTTGTTTGTGTTTCTTTATTCTTATTAGATGGATACTGTGGTTCAGCAAACCATAACAGGGGAACCTTCAGGCCGAGAGAAAACAACAGATGACAGCAGCACAAATGGAACAGCAGACTGCATGGCAAAGAGGCCAAAACCACCTGACCAGGGAACCAATGTGGAAGAACCAAGTGGAAGAAAAGGTTTCAAATTTGGGAGACTAAAGGAAGAAACTAGTTTTCAGGATAATGCACCAGAGTTTGATGATTCTTCAGTTATCATTGCCAATCCAGCATATCAAGAGGGAAATCATCAATTACAGAAGCAAGCAGAAATTATTAAGCAAGAACAAGCAGACAAATTTAGTCTAACATCTCAGGACCACAAGCTTTGCCAAGGGGGAGGTATAGTGAACTGCATGTATCAAGAAGGGGTGGATACTTTCCATCAGGGACTGGAAGAGGAAGAGAAATATCAGGAAGTGTTGGATGAGATGACAGCAGGCAATGACTGTAAAGTGGAAATTGATGAAAGGTTAGGGTTTTTGTAGCAAAATGTTTTAATTGGTGTGTCTTGCTGAATTCTGAAATAAATACCCATATAACTTCTGCAGTCTTTTTAACTTGTAATATCTTTTACAGCTTGGATTGATTAACTTTTTAATGTACTGGAATACTAAAGGCAAAACATTTTTTTTCAGTCTTGAGGGAAGCAGTCAGGTGGGCCAAGGAGCTCGTAGGAAAGTGCGAGGAGCCGTCTCATCCTCTACCATTGCGACAACTAAAGTAGTGGATGATGGGGACTCCCAAAAGTGTTTATGATGGACACCCAGGTCTGAAGCATATTGATCAATCAGAATTCATCCAGGAATTGTTAGATGAGATAGATATCAAATAAGCCACTTAAATGATTTGCATTTGCAATGTATATGAATACTCATTTGATATGTTACAGTTGATTGATCATTAAACAATAATGAAGTTTATCATTGCTGTAAATGAGTGCTGTATTTCAAAACAAAAAGTAAACTTGTTAAATGCTTGCTACATGCAAGCTGATAACATCATTGTAAATTGACAAATAATGAAGATCATAAACAATTCTCAAAAGATTTCATGGAGTCATGGAAGAAAATCTGGAGTGAGGGATGGGGAGTAGCAAAGTTCCTACTTTTCTTTACTCTTTCGTTCATAAAAACACAACTGTTCATCGTCACTTATTTTTTTAACTAATGGGCATTCTGTGAATATGTCTTTTTCTTTTAGGCTGTATAAAAAGAAACTAAGAATATTTTGATTAGCATCTACATTGATGTTTTTTGACATGACTGCCATCAAATGGTCACCACAATGTGCCATTGTTCACTTGTGGGATGCTTGTGGTATATCATGAGAATGTGAGTAAATATTGGAACCATGATGTGAAATAGTGTCAAAACTTATGGCATG
>NC_059298.1:13744687-13846860 GCF_017591435.1 Portunus trituberculatus
GATGCATTCAGTGTAATTAATGTTTGGTATAGTGTAGTGCTATTTCAGTTTCAGACTCCCTCTCTTCCTTCAATCTAATGACAACGTGGACCCCAGCCCCTCTCCTCTAACCGGTGTCGTGTTCGGAGCTGTCTGCCTTGCGGCTATCCATAACTGTCTTGGCAGCTACGAACACTACACCAGCCATTACAAGATCAGTAATCAAATAAAGTACAAATAGTATCGTTTATTAGACCACAAGCGTTATTTAACAAGAAGACCTAATGATCGGAGGAATGTCATTACGCACTCAATTTTTATTTAACGCACACATAATCACAATCGCACTGCGCCGCCATCCGCAAGGCATACTCACATTAGGCATACATACATTGTGCACTTGCTAGACCAGGGTTTCTCAGCTGGGGTTTCCCGGAACCCTAAGGTTCCGCAAAAGGTCCCTAAGGGTTCCGCAAGACCAAGTGAGATAAGCTAATGCACTTTTGACTTTTTATCTAATTTCATATACGTAATATAACTAAACACGCACAATATATTATTGGTTATTGTAATATTATGCTATGTTATCTTTCCTTGGACCAGTTATTGATAAAAATATGTTATGATATTTGTCACGTGAAATACGATGAAAATAAAATGAGAAATATATGGTATATAATTTTGTTTTTGCGCAGGGGTTCCTTGAGACATGTAATCTATTTTAAGGGTTACGCAAGGGTAAAAAGGTTGAGAAACGCTGTGCAAGACTGACAGTGACGCCCAGGTGCAATTCTGGCAGCAGGGCATCATTTGCTTCAGACTGTATTCGAATTAATTGTTGTTCCGTCGATTAACATACCTGCGGCTCACATTCTCACGTTTTTTCACCTGAGTATAAGATGGATTTACACACACTGATATGCATCTACAATACGGTCTTTGATAGAATGTAGCGAATGAATTAAAATTGAAAAATTAAGAGTATTTACACTGCTTCATGCCTTTCAAACATCTGGGCAGGAGTACGTGATCAGCAAAACGGTCCCCACCCTCTCATTTATCCTATCTCCATCTTTCCCCTCCAACTATATCCTCCTTACTTGTCCCTCCGTTTGTCACCGCACCTGCGCACCAACAAGTTCACCACCACCCCCTGATGTTCTGTGTCACGTATATCCTTTGCAAATCAATTTTCATCCTGTCGAGATTAAATGAGGGTAATGATCGATCTCGAAACTCAAGAGCGAATTCACAAATTACAATGTAGGGAACACCTCACCAGTCACCAGTCAGTCACCACCTAACCACCATTGCCTCTTTGCAAGGAATGACGAATATCATTATAATAACTTCCTTCTATGTACATCTAGGAGATAAGAAAACTTTAATAATTATACTTTCCAGACTCTAAATGTGTATAAAAGAAGTATCTGTACTAGGTATTTGTCTTAGTAGAAGATGGCAGTTATCGAGCCTTCAACCAGAAGCAGATCCCGGAAATATAACCTATATATCTCTATAGCTCTTGGAACAAACCGGAGCTTAGAAGAAATTGTTGTATGATATATCTTAAACGCTTAGTGACACATTTGACCTAATTATTCATGTGTAATTCATTTCACGTAAGGCAAGTCTCATGATTATCCCATTGCTCAGAAGGAAAGAGGTATAGGTTGCCCTGCACGATGCTAGTGAGGACAAGGGAGGTTGGTGGTATTAGCTGCATCAAGGAAGAGAGTTGGATTATTAGTTGGGTAGGTGACGCGCTTGCCACAATGCACTGTTTTTTTTCCACCCAACTATTGAAAAAAAAAATCATATTCCTGATAAAATCAAATATCAAAGAAAGCATGAGTCTAATCGAAAAGAATACTAGCATTCGACGTGTACCCTTGTTGATTAGCCTTATGCAGATTATATGCTATATACGTAATATCTATGTGTCTTCCTTATTCTGTTCAGTGGCTTGCACATTTGTAAATAACAATATTTCCTTTATTCCTTTGACATTATTTTCATGATCTGCTTGTTTCCAAAAAAACATATTGAGTGTACCTATATGTAAGAATCGAGGAAACTTCTGTAGCTGTCTAGGCCAAGAAAATTCTCTCTCTCTCTCTCTCTCTCTCTCTCTCTCTCTCTCTCTCTCTCTCTCTCTCTCTCTCTCTCTCTCTCTCTCTCTCTCTCTCTCTCTCTCTCTCTCTCTCTCTCTCTCTCTCTCTCTCTCTCTCTCTCTCTCTCTCTCTCTCTCTCTCTCTCTCTCTCTCTCTCTCTCTCTCTCTCTCTCTCTCTCTCTCTCTATATATATATATATATATATATATATATATATATATACACACACACACACACACACACACATATATATATATATATATATATATATATATATATATATATATATATATATATATATATATATATATATATATATATATATATATATATATATATATATATATATATATATATATATATATTTATTTCTGGCTTCCCATGTTTATACATCAATATACATCGATATGATTATCTTTAACTCTTTGGAGAATTGACCTGACCACAAGGGCGTCGCCCGAAGTCCCGAACACCTGCCGTGTCCCTCAAGAGGAGTGGTGCGCTCATAGCCGGTAAATTGTCACCATACATATTAACTTAAATTTTTTTTTTTTTACGGTAAGGCCTATAGCGCCTGTAGGCACACTCAATAGAATTACAATAATTACTTTTATGAATGAAAGTCGGAAAATGTTCTTGTCTCTCACTGACTCCTTTCTTTGCCGCTAATTAATAAGTTTCTCTCGATCTCTTTATAAAGGCGGGTTCACACGCGACAATATGTGACTGAAATTGCAAGTCGCTAGAAGTATCGACTAAGCCTTTCTAGTCCGAACACGTTCACACATAGTGACTGGGAAGTATCAGCTGCTTGGCGGGAAGTGAATGTAAACAAACAACTACTCAACAAGATGTCTTCCTCTGGTGACGATGGCGATTACGATCAAATTAAATCTTCACAAGTATTCACTTCTCACCTCCAGCAACACCCTGCAGAGAGGGAAGCAGTCATCGGAGAGTGGCAGCTATCACATCGAACGTCGATTTGCGTAAGCTTTTTTTGCTGTATAATTCATTTTCAGGGTCCCTAGATGTGCCCTTTTTTCCCTCGCCAATTCCAACATCTTCTCTATATCTGGACACCTCATTTTCAAACCTTTCTCTGTAACGTCACAACGTAAACAAAGTCGCAGATCGACTGAACAAGAACAACATGTTGGTCTTGATTTGAGATTGGTTTGTCCAGTCGTTAGGAAGCGACTTGCCGACTTGCAATTTCAGTAGCATATTGACACGTGTGAACCCGCCTTTACTCTAAAGCTCCCTCAGGATTTTTTTTCCTGTAGCAGCTATCCTCGCTGTTCCCTTGCTCCCTCACGCACCCCACTCACTCAAACCCTCTCCTCCACCTCCTTGTTTCACTGCTCACCTCACCGCCTCTCTTCATTATTCACTTAACTTCATTATTTTCTCGGAATCTCTAAATACGTTCGGTAATCAGTTGGTGAAGAATGTTATGGAGAATTTTAAAAAATATAAAGCACGAAAACCTTTTCCTTTGCAATAAACTTGCTTGAAAATAATTTGTAGGATAGTATTTGCACATGACTTTAGAAAATCGCTAGTACATTATGTCAGTAGTGTGCACGTCTGTAAACTGTTTTTTTTACGAACAATGTGAATATGTCCAATATGATAATCATGATATATTTTTAGCTTCTACAAACAAATGGAGAATTTATCTGATTAACTTTCTTCACCGGGCTATATTTAAGGTCAGGTCAGATCAGTCAGGTCAATTGGAGATTCGAAGAGAAAGTTATGTTAGTCTTTGTGGTATATATAGTTGCTGGGCGCTCGCTTGTGTGTGTGTGTTGAACCATGGCTGTATTGTCCTGCGGTCGTGATCTGTTAGCAGTGGCCGTGCTGACGACCGTAATGATTCTCAGCAGTCCCGCCACCCACGCCCTCTTTGTGGACAGAGAATCTCCTATCAGACAGGTTGGTGTGCAAGGAAGATTTCACTTGAATAAGACAGTTAGGATTTATGTGACAAATTAGTTGTTTCGACAAGTACAACTGCTAACGAGAGAGGAATTAATAAGGAATTTTGTGTTGGAAGAGAATTATTTCATCATTCATCTCCGTATATAGTGTACGAGTATATAGTAATGTACCCGTCATCTTTAGCGCTGCTTTTCCCCGGACTTACGTGCTTTATGAAAGTCTTCACTATTCTAGTTTGGTGTTTCTTCACTTATATCTGACTATTTTACGCTTCGAGGGAACTGTGAAAGTAAACATTATAATAATGAAATAGATTTACACACATAATCAAAACAATACTTTCCAATAGATTTGAAACCTCGCATCAACCAATATTCTATATTTCATCCACTTCTCACTATATACTAGCTTTGATTTTGGCCATATGCATTCCTTTCCATTCACCACTACCTATGTCAAGTCACCTTGTCTTCACTGCCTCTCCCTCCTCCACCTTGGCACGCACCACAAGGTCATCCTGGGAGGCATGACGTCCATTGAGCGGCATCATTACTTTGGTGACGGCAGCGATCCCGTGTTTCATCTCGCACGGCCCCGGCTCATACCCACCAACGTCACCCAGCAAGTCAGGCTGACCATTAGGTAGGATACACGAGTGCTCACTTTAGTTCTGATTACGTATACAATCTTTTCTCGAGCCTATTTGATCCAGCTCTTCCGACGACAAGATGTCAAATAGTTATTTGGTTTGCAATTCATTCTTTGCTGCCAGGTGTTTGGTCAATACCTGGTTGGCCTTTACTTTGGCTGATTCCAATGCCTCCTTCACTACCTCCCTTAGTATGCACAGACTACAAAGTCAAAAAGAGACCGTTCGTCAAGTTAATCTGCTACCGACATATCCTTCCCACTCGAAAACAATCATGAGGTACAGTTTAGAAACCAGGTGCTCACAATCAATTTCTCTGTACTTCAGTTCAGGGGACTTTCACCTTGACTCTACGTTAGCGACCGCGGACGGTCTGCTGGCGGACCATCTCCTCGAAGGCATTACTGTGAACGGCCATACAGTAAGCATACAACTCTGTCACTTCCGAGCCTCCAATGCCACACACGTCATCAGCGTCAACAACTGCGACGGCCGCGGACTGGTGAGATGAGTGTCATTTTGACGGCGGTGCAGACTCTCTCTCTCTCTCTCTCTCTCTCTCTCTCTCTCTCTCTCTCTCTCTCTCTCTCTCTCTCTCTCTCATCAAATATATTTTCACAAAAATATTTATTGTTTTGTTATCTTCACGACCCATTACATGGAATTAGAACCCGTAATAACGTTGAGGAGCATTTGAGCTTTTACGACACTCGATCTAGACATTCAATATTTAGAAATTACAAGTAATCATTTTATTCCGGAGAATATTGTAATGATTCACAGATGATTAATGTGTGTGTGTGTGTGTGTGTGTGTGTGTGTGTGTGTGTGTGTGTGTGTGTGTGTGTGCAGGACGGTATCTTCGTGACGCCAGACAAGGTGATCAGCATGCATCCAATACCCTCTCGTCTGTCGCCTGTCATTCAGCCTCTCCTGCCGTGTTCATACTTCAGTCCTGCCCCTGTAAGTACCATTAATTCAAGTGTGGAAGTGCTTGAACATCGAATTTATGATTATTTTCTGGCATTAACAGGTTTACGTTATGTTTGCTAATTCAGTTTCACATTTCCGGTCCTCACTTCCTCTATCAGAATGGCACATACGGTGTCCACATCCTACATGCCGCCCCTAAGAGGACCATGGGAGGTGGACGTGCCAAGAGGGAGATGAGGAGAGGCCGTGGCGAGGAGCTTTGTGCAACTGGACGTGAGTCAGGAGTTGTATGGTTGCTGGTTTTACTTTTTTCTCGTACTTAATTGCTTTATTTTGTTTTATCTATTTATTCTTTTGCTACCGCTACTTCCACCGCCACTACTACCACCACCACCACCACCACCATCACCACCTTTACCTATATACTACTACTGCTGCTACTACTACTACTACTACTACTACTACTACTACTACTACTACTACTACTACTACTACTTTTACTACTACTACTACTACTACTACTACTACTACTACTACTACTACTACTACTACTACTACTACTACTAGCCTCCTCCTCCTTCTCCTGCCTGCTACTGTTAATATTGATAATAACAACAGTAATAATAATAATAATAATAATAATAATAATAATAATAATAATAATAATGATAATAGTAATAATAACAACACCACAGCGAAGCATGATGTGTCCACACTGTTCCGAGGGGAGGATCCTGAGGAGAGCTATCGCAGGCCAATCAGATTCCGTGATGTGACTGAACTTACTGGTGACCTTGATCTTCAGGTGTGTGTGCGTGTGCGTGTGCGTGTGTGTGTGTGAGTGTGAGTGTGAGTGTGAGTGTGTGTGTGTGTGATCACAAAATATATATATGAGGTATTTTCTTATTTTTGCATATTTTCAATTATATTCCGTCTTTCCTGTTACTTAATTACTTCTTGTTTGTTAATATATATATATATATATATATATATATATATATATATATATATATATATATATATATATATATATATATATATATATATATATATATATATATATATATATATATATATATATATATATATATATATATATATATATATATATATATATATATATATATATATATATATATATATATATATATATATATATATATATATATATATATATATATATATATATATATATATATATATATATATATATATATATATATATATATATCAATTAACGCTAGAACTATGTTTTTCCTCCTCCTTGGAAGTATTTCTTTTATTTACATTTATTTTTCTCATTATTATTGTTTATTCGATATCTCTCTTTTTCATCTGTATCTTGTCCCAGAAAATTGAAGACACGCAGGATGCTCATCTGGAAGACCACAACCACACCGTGACGGCCAACCCTGTGTCTGCTGTGCTGCGGCGCACGGTGGAGCTGGCCGTGTTCTGTGACAGTGACCTCTACAGAAACTTCCCACTCAAGTTTGACGGCAACCGAGAATCACAAGTCTCCAACTATGTACTCACCATTGTCAATGCTGTGAGTAATACGTATGTTGCACACACACACACACACACACACACACACACACACACACACACACACACACACACACACACACACACACACACACACACACACACACACGACCCATCTTTCTAGAGGCTCAGATAGCAGTATGATTGTCCTTTCAGAAACATTTACAATACTCCCATTCTCCTCGTCTAGGTTCAAGGGATCTACCACCAACAGGAGCTTGAAGGATATGTGGTGGACTTGAGTTTGGTAGAAATGCAAATTCTAACAGAGAGTAACAGCCGAAACTACCCAAGTTCCAGTGGTGGAGATATTGGCGCATACCTCAGCTCTTTCTGTGCATGGCAGCAGAATAGAAACCCAGGAGACGACACCAATCCCAAACACTGGGACCATGCGCTCATGCTTTCTGGGTAATCAGTTTTTTTAATTAATTTATTTTTATTTATTTTTTAAGGAAAAGAGGAAATAGTCACTTTTGCTTCTGTTGCATATAATAGAATGATGTTGTTTAATGCATCTGAAACATAATTTTAGATAATTTACAAAATATTCCTTTAATATCTTTTAGTGTTGATAGTGCATATCTGCGCTACATTTTCTAAGTCAAGGTATTCATTCTCATCTCCTACTATAAAGATAAGTGAGATTATTGATTCTGATTCTGATGAGAGAAAGAGAGAGAGAGAGAGAGAGAGAGAGAGAGAGAGAGAGAGAGAGAGAGAGAGAGAGAGAGAGAGAGAGAGAGAGAGAGAGAGAGAGAGAGAGAGAGAGAGAGAGAGAGAGAGAGAGAGAGAGAGAGAGAGAGAGAGAGTGGATTGCTAATGATAAAGCACATATTTAGTTATTAGATAGCAAGTTTTTTTTTAGGTATATACATATTTTGCATCAATTTGCAGGCTGGACCTTCACTCATCCGGCAACCCCTCAGTGATCGGTCTGGCATGGGTTGGTGGCATGTGTCGCCCCTCCCACTCCTGCACCATGAATGAGGGTCTTGACTTCAGCAGTGTGTATGTTGTAGCTCATGAAATGGGACACAAGTGAGTATTACCATTAACTGCCTAATGTCTTTTAAGGACAGAAAATTGCAACTCGTGTTGTGAACAATATGAGTTCATTTGCAATTAATGATAACTTTCTATTACTATTATTCAAGAAAGGGTGGTGAGAAAGTAATTATGTGTACAGTGATTCATGAAACATGTCATTGGTCTGAATATACAATGTAACAACCAGATGTCTTTTTTATTCAGCGTGCTATAGTGCTGTATCCTCCCTTATCTTTATAGCTTTGGCATGAACCATGATGGCCAAGGAGATGCAAGTGCCTGCAGCAGTACAAGTTACATCATGTCGCCATCAGTGGGTCCTGGCAAAACAACATGGTCATCTTGTTCTTCCAAGGTGCTGCACTCCTTCCTCAGGTTGGCTCACATATTTTATTGAGTAATATTATATTTTTTTCCCTTAGTATATACACAATGTTGTTCTTATATAAGACGTGTTCTTCTACATAGCATTATATGCTCCACAACTCATCCTTTCCCAAATTTACGTTTAATCCTATTAAGGAAAATACCGCGGTTTATGTTGCCATGGCAATTCTGGTCGCCCGTGGCCTGCGGTATGCCTTCCGTTTCATGAACCTTCATTGATTCAGTCCTTTCTCGATTCTCGACGAGCGTGTGGTTTACATCTGCTTTACCCAACTGTCGCTTCGATTTTTGTTTTTGCCATGGCTTCCCAAGGTCTTTCTGATGACTTTTCCGATTCGGCAAGCTCTCCCTCTGTTGTAGGAGGGCGGTTCAAGATTCAGCCGAAAATAACAGAGATTGAGATGAGCAGTGTTTCTCCGTCACTCTCCACCAGCCAGTGTTTCTTCCTCGGCTTTCTTTCTGACCCGACACGTTCCAAAGAGGACCTGTGCTATTCTAGGCTGTAGAAGGGTTATGGATAGTGCTACTAAGGATCATCACACTGTATGTATTAATGTATTACCTATCGTGATGACGTTTGTGACATTGACTCCTGTTAGCCCGAGTGCAAAGTGTGGGATGGTGAGCTCGTTTCGAGGTGTTTCCGTCAAAGAAGACCGAGGCGTGATGCCTGTTCCCGTTTAAAGGACTTCATGGATACTCCTGTTCAGATTCAACTTTTCCCTGTCCTTGTTACTGTTTTAGTAAAAAAACTTTATTGATTTGGAATTCATGATTGTGAGGACTTAAAAGATGGTGATTGTATGCCACTTTTTTCAGCAAAACTTCATGTCTGGATGATGGAAAAAGCAGGACGGGACGTGTCCATGAAGAAACCAATAGAGTGGATAAAAAAATCAAATATGAACTGAGAGGTAAGCCAAGTCTTTCAGCTGTCTAATCTTGGATTGGTTGCCTTTTGCAGGAAATGAATGTGAATCATGCTAATTTACTCACAAAAGAGGTTATTTTGCAACTGTCAATGCTAGAAAAGAAAAGTCTTTCTTCAGGAAGCATTGTGAAAGCTGACAGGAGAGCTCATGAGGTGAAGCTTGAGTCATTGCTCAGGTTAACTCCTGGTTACCAGTTTCCACTGACTGAACAATGCAAGGCCATGTATGGACGGGACTATCACCCAGCATTGACAAAAGAGGTAACATAATTCTCAGTGTAATATTTCTCTTTAGAACGCCATGAAAGACATAGAAATTGATCGAAAACATTATCTTCTGTCTCAGGATCTGTGCAAGTACCTATACTGCACTAATGGAGTGGTGACTCGTCCTGCTCACCCAGCTCTGGAAGGCTCTTTCTGTGGCTCTCATAGGGTGTGCATTGCTGGGAAGTGTAGGCAAGAGGAGGAACTTGTGAGCCTCTTGGCATACAATATTCCCAGTCCTGATGAACCTGGTGAGCAGCAGACTGAGCCTCCAGGTGAGTAGAAAATATGCAGTGCAGGTTCTTAGGTTTAAATTTTCTCAAGAAATATGGATTTACCTTTTTATGGTAATTTCCTGCTTCTAATCAAATATAATCTTCTGCCTGTATCTACATATATGAATATGATGGAGTGAGAAGAAAAGGGTGATTATCAGCAAACTTTTCTCCATTTTCCAGCTACTACACATTTTATCTCAACACTTTTATTATATGTTGAATACAGGTTTCGAGGAAGACTTATCATCATCACCTACTACAAGTCCACCAGTATCCTCTACCTCTTCACTTGTGATGGGAACTTGTATAGAAGAGCCAGCAACAGAAGGGAAACACTGCAATAATGACAGCTCTACAATATCCCCATGCACTTGTGTCTTGGATGCCACTCCTCCTGATGACATTGCTAACATACCAAAAGAAATTTGCCCGTTCTTAGCACCAGTATTTCATGAGCTATTCAACTGTAGTTCTGAATGTCCTCAGTTTGACCTGTACCTTGATCTTGCTACTGGTAACTTTTCCCAGGCATTAATTGGCCCAAAGCTTTTGAAAGAGCTGTCTCAGTCATGCACTTTTGATCATTACAACATAGTCATGGATCAGGATAGCAGCAAAATGAGTGGCTCCCTTCCCTTTGTTTCTCCTATGAATTCAGAAATTTGTAAAGGACTCCCTCATTTTCTTCATCCATCCATTGGATGCTCCTATTTGGGAAATGAGGATCAGGGATGCATTCCTCAGAACATCATACTGAAAACACCTGATCAGAACATCAATTATATACATACAAAAGAACAAACAGATGAAAGTGTTATGAGGAAATTGAAAAATTATTCTCAGAGAAGCAGTAACAGAATTTATGAAGAATTTGTGAATAATTCTACTTCCTTCACAATACAAACAGAAGAGAATCAGTTTATTTCTTGTAACTTAGAGGCAACATTTCCCAAGACGCTGCGTGACTTGCCTAGTGACGTTTGTCCCTTCTTAGCTCCATTTCTTCATGGGCTATTTAACTGTTCCAAAAATGCTTGTGTGGATTATATTATTGTCATAAATCTAAAGGAGCATAACATCACTAAAGTGCCCCTGACGGGGCAATCTCAGCCCCATGATTCATGTCCAGCCTGTTCACTTGATGCAGAAAGTATATCTAGTATTCTGTTTAAGATCATTAAGGCTGTTCTTGAAATTTTATCTCAATCGACGTTCATCTGCAAATTGTTGCCAGTTTACTTGAAACCATGGCTTCCTAATTGTTCCTCATTACCTTTAATGGACTCTGTCCCGGAGGACACTTGTCCTCCCGTAGCAGTGGTGGTTGAGATTGAAAATGCTGCCTTTACCTATTCTTTAAACTCAGCACGTCGGCATGAAGGTATCATGCACCAATTACAGTGGCATGGAAAGCTTTATGATCTGGAAAATGTTACCAGTGGGAGGGATGCATTGACTCTGTTAAAGGACAAATATTCATTAGATACTGACAATCAAGTTGTTAGGAAATATGATTCCAAGGAATTATCCCTGAATCTTCTTGACAATTCTCTCCGGGAGTATGTTGGCCAGAAAGATAGATTCCTTCCCCTCAATGCACCTGAGGTGAGCCGCCTACTTTTAACCATATTTAGATTTGAAAAAGTTTAACTTATTTGCAATATTCATATACTGTTAGCGATGCAAATCAAAACTGACACGTATTTTTGTGCTTTCTTTCACATGGTGGTGGTGTAGGCGATGCCCCACACCAAGGTAGGGAAGTGCAGCGTGACGTGTGGCCGGGGAGTACGTATTGTGGAGCAGGAATGTGTTGATGTCCATACTGAAGAAGTACTTGACAATGACTCCTGTCAAGGTTATATAGTACCCAAGCCAGCAATAGAGCAATGTGTTCTACCAGACTGCCTCCTCCCTCAGTGAGTAAATACCATTGTGCATCAGTCAGTGATAAGTATGGAAAACATATACAGTGCATAACATATGATTTCAGTATTGATTCAAACTTTTGTCGCATTATTTACTCATCTCATATTTGTCAGATGGAAAATAGAGGAGTGGGGAGCCTGTCAGCAGTGCGGGACCGGTGTACAGTTCCGACAGGTACAATGTACTATTCCCATTCTGGAATCGCAGGCGGTACAAGATGATACTGGTCAGGGAGTAAATAACATTAATCTTGTGGCAAGCCCTGTCCTGGTGGTAGAGGACAAGCAGTGTGAGGGCGAGCGGCCTCCTAGTGTGCAAGAATGCCACAAAATATGCACTGAAGGTAGGGAAACCTATTGGCAGTACAAGCTCTCATTTTATTTTCTCTTCCTCATTGGTGCACCTGTTAGAGAGAGAGAGAGAGAGAGAGAGAGAGAGAGAGAGAGAGAGAGAGAGAGAGAATAAAGTTGATAAAAGTAATAAAAAAGAAAAAAGAAAAATGGTAATAGCAATTGAATGATATCAGTGAGAGGTGGAACCACCGCGCCCTGCACACACACACACACACACACACACACACACACACACACACACACACACACACACACATATATATATATATATATATATATATATATTTTTTTTTTTTTTTTTTACATTACAAGGGCACTGGCCAAGGGCAAACAAAGTGTTGGAAAAAAAAATCCCGCTGGTTGCCAGGCCCTGTTAAGAGGAAGTAGAAAGAGAAAAACAAAAAATCTAAAAGGAGGGTCCAGTTAACGTAAGAGGTGTCTTGACACTCCTCTTTTGAAAGAGTTTAAGTCATAGGCAGGTGGAAATACAGACACAGGTAGAGAGTTCCAGAGTTTACCAGTGTAGGGAATGAAGGAGTGAAGATACTGGTTAACTCTTGCATTAGGAAGATGGACAGAATAGGGATGAGAAGAAGTAGAGAGTCTTGTGCAGCGAGGCCGCAGGAGGGGAAGGCATGCAGTTAGCAAGTTCAGAAGAGCAGACAGCATGAAAACAGCGGTAGAAGACAGATAAAGATGCAACATTGCGGCGGTGACTTAAAGAATCAAGACAGTCAGTTAGAGGAGAAGAGTTGATAAGACGAAAAGCTTTAGATTCCACCTTGTTTAGTAAAGCTGTGTGTGGATCCCCCAGACATGAGAGCCATACTCCATACACGGGCGGATAAGGCCCTTGTACAGAGCAAGCAGCTGGGAGGGAGAGAAAATGGACGAAGACGCCATAGGACACCTAACTTCTTGGAAGCTGATTTAGCAAGAGTAGAGATGTGAAATTTCCAGTTTAGATTTTTAGTGAAGGATAGACCGAGTGTGTTTAATGTAGAGGAGAGGGAAGTTGAGTGTTATTGAAGAAGAGAGGATAGTTGTCTGGAAGGTTATGTCGAGTAGATAGTTGTAGAAATTGAGTTTTTGAGGCATTGAACAAAACCAGGTTTCTCTGCCCCAATCAGAAACAAGTGAAAGATCAGAAGTTAGGCGTCCTATAGCATCTCGCCTTGAGTCATTTAATTGTTGTTGGGTTGGGCGTCTGTTGAACGCTGTTGAATAATGCAGGGTGGTATCATCAGCATAGGAGTGGATAGGGCATTGAGTCAGATTTAGGAGATCATTGATGAATAATAGAAAGAGAGTGGGTGATAGGACAGAACCCTGTGGAACACCACTGTTGATAGTTTTAGGGAAGAACAGTGACCGTCTACTACAGCAGCAATAGAACGATCGGAAAGGAAACTGGAGATGAAGGTACAGAGAGAAGGATAGAATCCGTAGGAGGGTAGTTTAGAAATTAAAGATTTGTGCCAGACTCTATCGAAGGCTTTCGATATGTCAAGGCCGACAGCAAAGGTTTCACCGAAGTCCCTAAAAGAGGATGACCAAGATTCAGTTAGGAAAGTAAGAATATATATATATATATATATATATATATATATATATATATATATATATATATATATATATATATATATATATATATATATATATATACATACACACATACAGATAGATAGATAGATAGTTTATTGACTACAATATACATGTCAAAAAATGTCTTAATTAGCAATGAAAACTCTAAGTACTATGAATTACGTATATCACTTATTTTTTATAGTTGTAGTCTATAACAATGATACTCCGAAACAAAACAAACAATGCCTAGTCATGGAACTAGCCATACAACCACAAGATACCACACATTCGTTGCCAGTTGGTAGGAAGTACTAGTTATAACTGGACGGGCTCCTGTTAACGCCAAGGTGATAGTCCTTTTAGGTGAAAAATGGAAATTATTCCATTAGGCGCCGCAACAGCTAAGGTCATATGTCACCGCTAGGGTTAATGTGAGAACATTACTCCCACCGGGTACCAATAGGGTTTGGTAAGGATTCGAACACGAGACGCTTTAACCAACACGCCACCCAGCCCCTCCTTTTGGTTGACCCAGCAATAATTATTATTTTTGTTGTTGTTGTTGTTGTTGTTGTTGTTGTTATTATTATTAATGGTAATAGCTGTAGTAGCTGTAGTAGCTGTAATGATAGCTAGTAGCATATTCATATTGCTGCATATACACGCATTTTCAATCTTTGTTGTGTACTGATCACCTTCTGTCTTGTACAGAGGTGGCTGTGGACAGTCTTGAGATTGCAAAGGACTTCGACTACTGAAGGAGTGACGAGAAATCATCCCATTCCTCAAAGGTTGAAAATAGAGTTGGCTGTGGATGTTATTCTTAAGTTTACCGTAAGATGTATAAGCAGTGATAGCACAGAAAAATGTTATTAGATTCATTAGTATTCATGTGATTCATTTAGGATTTCAATTAATGTGTATTTATTCCGATCATTCATTGACTACTAATGCAATTCAAAATCTTTTAGCTGTTTTGGAGATATTTTGAGTAAAGGCGGGTTCACACATACCAATTTGCGGTGCAAAACAAGACCAACATCGATTTGCGATTTTATTTACGTTGTACGTCACGGAGACAGCCTTGAAAATGTGGTCTCCTGGTATAGAGAAGATTTTAGTGTTGGTGAGGGAGGAACATATTTGGGACTCCCAGAAATAAATCATACCGGAGAGAGAGAGAGAGAGAGAGAGAGAGAGAGAGAGAGAGAGAGAGAGAGAGAGAGAGAGAGAGAGCGAGAGCGAGAGAGAGAGAGAGAGAGAGAGAGAGAGAGAGAGAGAGAGAGAGAGAGAAACACCTTGAGCAAATCGTTGTTCTGTGAAATAGCTGCCACTCTCCAAGAATTGTTTCCCTCAATGGCAATGCAGGGTGTTGTTGGAGGTGAGGATTGTAGACTTGTCAGGATTTCATTTGATCGTAACTGTGCATAGTTTTCTTGAGATTAGTGTATGATAGACACTCCTTTCTTTCCTTCTAATTAGCCAGGGACGTATCAAAAGGTATTTTCTATTCTGTTAATTCTTCCGTTTCGCCAAAAGAAGAGCAACCACCGCTTCAGCTTCGTCACTTGAAGAGGACATCTTGGCCTGTTTGTTTACATTCACTTCCCGCCAAGGCGCCAACTAGTCGATACTTTCCAGTCGCTATGTGTGACGCTTTCAGACTAGAAGGGCTCAATCGATACTTCTAGTGACTTGCAATTTCAGTCGCAAATTGACACGTGTAAACCCGCCTTTAGGCTCTTAATGTACTTTTCTTAATTTAGCCAATTCATGTATACGAAAGTCACTATAAAAGGAGATTACATATCCCTCAATCTTCTGATTCTCTTGTTTATAGTAATAATAGTAGTTATTGTAGAAGTAGACTTATGAACAGTTATCGTAGCAAGAATAGCAATAGCACTGCTAGTAGAAAGCTGGAAATTGTAACTGGTGTTTCAAAACTGTGACCACGAGCAGATGATTCCTTTTAGAGGGCAAATGGATAGAGGAATGGCTTAATTACTGCAGGTAACATCAGAAAATTAGACCGACTATTGACTAATGGTGTTGTATTTACCAATGTTCACCATTTCCTGTAGTGATAAAAGAGCAAGGACGTAGCTATATATATATATATATATATATATATATATATATATATATATATATATATATATATATATATATATATATATATATATATATATATATATATATATATATATATATATATATATATATATATATATATATATATATATATATATATATTTATTTATTTATTTATTTATTATTCATTTATTTATTAGGCTACTTACAGTGCAAATGTTTTTTTTTCTCAGCGAGAGAACAACATCATATTTTACTGTATTTACTGTCAAATGTCTTCATTCCTCTCAGCTTGTTCCACATTACTCACAAGTAATACGAAATTTCCTGCATCTTTGATCACGCCTGCCACCTCTCCAGCCTGGTGGCCGCACTCTCGTCAAGTGAGTATGCAGGCCTGGGTGTTGTCCCCCAAGAAGAAATTGTTCCTGGTCCGCCCCCGTGGATGCTGCCCATACCTCACGTGTGCTACACTCCCACTTCGAAGACTGCTCTCACCACTCTGCAGAGGCAACTGGCACTGGAGACTATAACATCAGTCCAGGCGTCTTATCACCTGTACACGGACGGGTCGCTGCTGTCAGATGGGAAGGCGGGGAGTGTGGTGTTTTCCCTCGACACAGACCCTCCACCTGGACTCCTGGAGGATGGGGTGGGTCGCAAACTACCTAACTCATCTAGTTCCACTTTCTGTGAGCTGTATGGTGTTTTGGACGCAGTCAGCCTTCTCAGTCAACGGGGACTCACTGGTGCGGTAATTTGCGACCCGAGATCTGCCCTACAGGCCCTCTCCTCCTCAAAACCTGCTTCTCAATCTTTAGTTCAACGCATACTATCTTTCTTGGCTCTGATGGGTGAGCGAGACCTAACTGTACAATTTCTCTGGATTCCCTCTCACATAGGTATTCGCTGCAGCGACATGGTAGACAGCCTAGCCAAGACTGCCTGTGACCTGCCTGCTGCTGATCTGTCTCCCTCACCCTCGCTCTCCTGCTGCTTGAAGAAGGTCCATGTTGCCGCCCTTCTAGACAGCAGCCATCGCAGGGACCAGCACAGACCGGCAAGCGTCTCCATCCACCGCTACGATGCCTTTCGTCACCACAGATACAAGTATCATCGCCGGGACCTCATGGTCAGGAGGCACAACGTGGTGTCAGCCAGACACAGATTGTGCTACAGACTGCTCTGGCAAGTCGCTGGGGAAGCAGATGTGCCCCAGTTCTCTTCCTGCCCTCTGTGCTACATCCCTAACGGCAACACCCTGCAGCACTGTTTGACCTGCCCAGAAGTCGGTGATCTGCTTCCTCAAGGACAGCCACTACTTACTGTGTCAGTATCTACTGACATATGACAACTTGGACTGCGTTCTGACACGTCACCTTTTGCTCACGACAAATTATTTGTTTGTTGCTACTCTTTGTATATGCCTGTGTGTGTGTGTGTGTGTGTGTGTGTGTGTGTGTGTGTGTGTGTGTGTGTGTGTGTGTGTGTGTGTGTGTGTGTGTGTGTGTGTGTGTGTGTGTGTGTGTGTGTAACTTTTTGCTGTAATTTTGATGATTGGTTCACATAATTTTCACTATATGACACCAAGGGCGCAATGAATTAATCAACAACAACAACAATAAATCAGTAGGTATCCTAACTCACAGCCTTTCTCATTACGGTTATTTCTCTTTCTACGTATTCACATTCTTGTTATCTGATGCACATATTGACCATGCTTAAGCTTTGTTGACTAATCAGTTTCCCAGTTTGTAGATATATTTCATGCACAGTATTTGCCTACATGAACTATATTTGTAACAAATCTATGCACTAATTCATTAAAAGGATCTGAGTCTTTTAAGCAAATTATGAATGTTGCAGGGTGTCACTCGCTGACGGTAATCAATACAGGATGTCCAACAAATATAACAAATGTAGGCCTATATGATTCCATGAATTGTAACCTCAATAAGGCATAGGGAGATGCTTTTTAGATCAGTTATCATCCATGATAATCTGATATTTTCTTTTATAGAGATAAGGCCTGAAATATCTCTGCATAATGATATTTCTCCTCCACTGGGAACTATGGGGCCCAAGATAGTGGTATGTAAGTGTGTAAATATCTGGCCTATGTCAGGACTACCCCCATCTTTGGGGAAGACTTACAGAGTACTGAGATGGCTAGATTGATTAAAGTGAGTCTTATATTAGTTGATGTAATATGAAAATATAAAACTTTAATCTAGGATAGAAATGCAATTTTTTTTTACATTTTTTTTTCATGGAATGCTGTTAGCTGTCTGGTAGACTAAGATTTCTTTTAAAATTTTGGTAGCATGTATACTAAATGCCATTAGCTACCCTAACTGCTACTAACCATATATGTCCACAACTCCACTGGCTGACTAGTGGCTGGAGTACAAAGGGCGCGGTGCTGAGGGTCCTCGCTCACACACCACAATGGAAACTAATGTCAAGTCTATTTTATTTTTCCAATTCTTTCTTTTAGAAATTAATTTAAAAATTTTATTTTTCATATTTGTAAAATGACTGCTAAAACACTTTACAATAATATTCCTCCTATTTTTAAATATTACACTGATTGTTGTACTCCTTTGACTTTGGAAGGACTACACCCACCACACCACACCACACCACACTACACCACACCCACACCCACACCCACACACACACACGCACACAGAGAGAGAGGGATTTGCAGCCAAACTACTGAATAACCCAAGATGACGTCACCTCCTCACCTCTGACGCCCCACCGCCACAACGAGCATTCCCCCACCACGCCGAGCTCGTCCCCACAACACCCACCGTTACAAGAAAGGCACCATTCCTACTGTTGTCAAATTAATTAATTCTTAATCAACGTTGTTACATATACAGTCAGGTTCATGTGTTTATTTGAACCGTAAGTACAGATTTCATTTCAACTCTTCCTAGCTTCATATTTACGACGCTATCAGACGTCATTTTTTAACTCAAACTGCTGGAGTTGTGACGTTTGGAGTTTTTCCACATACTCTAGAACTATTTTGCTTTTTACATGTGTCCCTTCAATGTATATTTTCAGCCTCTCGGCTGCCATTTCTATTAATAAACCGTTGATTATTGTTATTATTATTATTATTATTATTATTATTATTATTATTATTATTATTATTACACACACACACACACACACACACACACACACACACACACACACACACACACACACACACACACACACACACACACACACACACAGCAGTTCACCTGGTAGCAGTCACCATACCACACGCAATGACTTAACTTGCTCTCGTGCCCACGCTCTTGAGTCTTCCGAATTTTCCACCATCTGGCTACGACTTAACAGTCACTCTCAAACTAAATTCATCTGTGCTGTTTATCTCTCCCCTAACTCTTCTGACTATAGTAATTTCTTCGACTATTTAACTTCTAAAGTGGAGCACATTCTGTCCCTCTACCCTTTCGCTGAGATTTCCATTCTTGGAGATTTCAATGTTCACCACCAGCTTTGGCTTTCCTCTCCCTTCGCTGACCACACTGGTGAACTAGCCTTCAAGTTTGCTATCCTCCATGACCTAGAGCAACTGGTGCTGCACCCTACTCGTATTCCTGAACGTTTTGGAGACATGCCCAACATTCTTGATCTCTTCCTGACCTCTAACCCTTCTGCTTATGCTGTCACCCTTTCATCTCCGTTGGGCTCCTCCGATCACAATCTCATTTCTGTATCTTGTCCTATTTTTCCAATCCCTCCGCAGGATCCCCCAAAGCGAAGGTGCCTCTGGCGTTTTGCCTCTACCAGTTGGGGGGACCTGAGGAGGTATTATGCTGATTTTCCCTGGAATGATTATTGCTTCCGTGTCAGAGACCCATCTCTTTGTGCTGAACGCATAACAGAGTTGATAGTCTCTGGCATGGAGGCGTACATTATTCATTCTTTTTCTCAACTTAAACCTTCTAAACCTTGGTTTAACTCAGCCTGTTCTCGTGCTATACATGATAGAGAGGTTGCCCACAAAAGGTACTTGAGCCTTCCATCTCCTGAATCTCATGCACTTTATATCTCTGCCCGGAATCATGCCAAGTCTGTTCTTCAACTGCCAAACACTCTTTCATAAATAGGAAATGTCAAAATCTTTCAGACTCAAACTCTCCTCGTGACTTCTGGCATCTAGCCAAAAACATCTCAAATAACTTCACTTCTTCATCTTTCCCTCCTTTATTTCATCCCGATGGCACCACTGCCATCTCTTCTGTCTCTAAAGCTGAACTCTTTTCTCAAACCTTTGCTCACAACTCCACCTTGGATGATTCTGGGGTTGTCCCTCCCTCTCCTCCTCCCTCTGACTATTTCATGTCTACAATCAAAATTCTTCGTAATGATGTTTTCCATGCCCTTGCTGGCCTAAACCCTCGGAAGGCTTATGGACCTGATGGGGTCCCTCCTATTGTTCTCAAAACCTGTGCTTCTGTGCTTGCAGACGTTACCCTACGGAACGAGCTCAGAGCTCATTATTTCCGATCTTCGGATAGGCCTGAGACCAGGCACACACCACACACCGGGACGACAAGGTCACAACTCCTCGATTTACATCCCGTACCTACTCACTGCTAGGTGAACAGGGGCTACACGTGAAAGGAGACACACCCAAATATCTCCACCCGGCCGGGGAATCGAACCCCGGTCCTCTGGCTTGTGAAGCCAGCGCTCTAACCACTGAGCTACCGGGCCGTGTACTGTGTGTGTGTGTGTGTGTGTGTGTGTGTGTGTGTGGGGTGCCTTGTCAGGGGCGGGTCGCTCAACGTAGGATTACCACTCTCTCTCTCGAGTCCTGCCTCAGCTCTCGTTGGGTCAGGACGTGCTCACTCAGCACTCTCCAACGCCTTGCTGCTGTTTTGGTTTGCTGAAACGAGATTGTTCACCGCGGCGGTGTTCCTGCAGCTGCTGGTAGCTCTGCTGCAGCCGCCTAGGTCGTGGGCCTTCCTCCCTGATGGGCTGCTCCGGCCCTGCGCCGCCTCACCACCCTTCACCCGCTCCTCGACATGGTGCCCTCCAGCCTTCCTCGTCCTCCGGTGGTAAGCGGCCTGCTGAAGACGCCCCTGATTCGCCTGCTGGGGGCTGTCAGCCCCCCGATGCCAAGACTGCCAAGGGTGCTTCGCTGGTGCATAATGAGCCTCCTCCTCGCCCTCACCTGCCTGTTACTGGTGCTTCCCTTGTCACCCCTGCCCGGCCCTCGCCTGCCCTACCAGCATTTGCTCCACGAGACAGCTACGTCAAGCTCGCCTTCAGTCGCAGTCCGTCACCCGAAGTTAAGCTCCGCTGGCTGTCTGCTGTCACCAAGGCGTTCCACCTGCGGCGGGACGAGGCTGAGGTCAAGATGGCTGCGCTCACCTCCCGGTTCGTGTACGTTTCGAGGCAGCGCAAGGACATATTGGAACGCATCACGTCCGGGGAATTCCTGTCCCTGCCTCTCGTCCCTCAGGACTCCCCCGTGCGGCCACGCAAGTACCCTCAGTTCCTCCTCACCCGCTACCCAGTGGATGTGGACCATCGCCTCGCTGAGCAGTACCTGGGGGTATACTCGTCTTGGCGCTTCGTTCAAGACGGCTCTCCAATCAACCGCATCGTTATTGTGTGGAGCCTCCCTGACCCGCCGCCAGACACTATTGCCTTCGACTTCCTCCCTCTTCTGCCTGCGTGTGAGGTGCGGCGGCTCCACGACGACCGTCCCTGGTGTTATAGGTGCTGGGGCATTGGCCATATCTCCAGGTACTGCTCTGCCTCCCCCAAGTGTGCCTGGTGTGCTGCCGCCCACGAGTCCTGTGAGTGTCCTTTCCGCCGTGTGTCCGGGCCTCCTCCTGCCTCTACCTCCATCGCCGAGCCTCCACCTCCACCGGACCCGTCTCGCTGGAAGTGTCCCCGCTGTCTACAGCTTGGTGTCAACGTGTGGCACGGCTGTGCTCGTCGCCGGGCCCAGCCTGCGGCCGCCGCCATGGCCCCTCCGCCGCCTCCCTCCCGGACTGTTCCTCCTGCCCCCACCCCTTTCCAGTCTGACGCTGCCCTCCGTCAAGCTGTTGCGTCTCTCCAGGCTCGGTGTTCGGCGTTTGAGGATCGCTTCGCCTCCCTTGACGCCCGGATTGATGACATTGTGTCCGCCCACGCTGCTACTGCCTCCCGACTTCTTGGCCAACACCCAGCAAACGATTGCCTCCTCTGTCACCCAGCCGGCTGAGAAGATGGACTCTGTTGCTGCTCGCCTGGAGAAATTGTGTGAGCTGCTCCCCGCTCCTGCCTAGTCTTCCTCGAGTCGTCCGTCTTCCCCTCACCGGTCTTCTACCTCGAAGCGCTACGTACGTCAGTGACTCTCGCCTGGACTTACTCTCGTGAAACGTGTGTGTGTGGTGTCGCCAGCTATGACAAATTTCTTCAACTCAAGGCTTACGTGTTCTCCCACTTTCCTTCTGTTATTTTCCTCCAGGAAGTGTTTCCAGGTCACCCCAACCCTGTTCCTCAGCCTCCTTCCCTTCCCGGCTACATTCCCTACTTACATATGGTGCGGAATGGTCTCCTCTCTTATCTTCACAGCTCTGACGCACCGTTTTCTCCGCTGCACTACCGACCCGGATGTGACATTCCAGCTCTGAGGTGGAGGTTGGAGGTGGTGTTCTGCAGCTCTGCAACATCTACTCGGCTCCTGCTCGTCTGCAGGTTGCTGCTGTTCCTCCTTCTACAGTTAGGGGCACAGTGTACGCGGGGGATTTCAATGCTCCTCATGCCGCCTTGGGTGATCGTGCTGGTGCCTCTAATCGCTCTGGTGTTCTACTCTCATACATCGACAGGCATCACCTGACCCGCTGGGACACTGGTGACGCGACTTACTCCCGGGGCGGTACTCATTCTCACCTCTGGTTTAGTGTCTTCCCGCGTACAGTGCTCCTCTGTGCCTTCTCTGTTCTCTGATCATGTCGCTCTTTTCTTTCACTATTCTCTTCCTTCTACGCCTCCCCCTCCTGTTTCACGCCTTCGTCTTACTATTCCGCCTAAGTATTGTCCAAATTACATCTCATACATGTCCCGTTTTTTGCCTGCGTTTGACTGTTCTTCCCCTGATTCCCTTTACTCCAGTCTTGTCTCCGCCACCCACGACTTCTACAGGCTTTACGTGTCCCGGCCACACCTCCAGCGTCGCCCTGCTCCTAACTCGTGGTGTCTGGACGCCCGTCTTCAAGATGCGCGTGAAGAGGCAGAGCGTGTCGGGCTGCTGTTCCAGGCTGACCCATCTCCTGAGCTGCTTCGTCACTACCAGCAGTCCCGGGACGATTTTACTGCTCTCCTGGAATGTGTGAGTACGGACTCCTGGCAACGGTTCACTGACAGTATTAATCACCAGACCAGTGTGGCTTCCATGTGACACCTGATTCGGCGCGTAGTGAAGAGGACGCCCGCTACTGCCCGCCACCACTCCCCCGCCGTGTTCGCTCAGCAGCTTGTTGATGAGTGGTCAGCGCAGTCAACCCCGGTCAGCCTCCCTGCACCCGTCCAGGACGCTCTCTCCTCCGAGGCTCTTCTCCGCCAACTCCGCCTGGTGCGTGCGCTGTTGCAAGAGGATGACGAGGACGCTGTGCTGATCACTGAGGACGAGTTGCACCGTGCTCTTCTGAGGGGTAAGGCCTCCACCCTTGGGGATGATGGTATTACATACGCCGTGCTACGCCTGCTGCACAAGGTCTCTGGCAACCCTCTCCTTCGCCTCTTCAACCTGTGTCTCTGTGATGGTTGCCTGCCGCGTGTCTGGACCACTAGTATGGTCATACCAATTCCCAAGCCCGATTCAGCCAAGTTCCGCCCCATCTCCCTTACTTCCTGTTTTTGCAAGGTGCTGGAACGGATCCTACTCACTGGTCTCATGCACCGTCTGGAGGATCGCCTTTCCCCGCGTCTCTTCGGCTTCCTTCCCCAGCGCAGCACCCACCACTGCCTCCTCGACTTGTATTCCCGCCTCTCCCGTGACAGTGTGGTGGCTTTTCTAGACCTTAAGAGCGCCTTTGATATTGCTAGTCGAGACGTTGTTTAAGATCAGCTTGTTGCTTTTGGGATTCGGGGTAATTTGTTACGGTGGATTAAGGGCTACCTCAGTAACCGGTCTTCTCGTGTCTTCTTCTGCGGTTCTTACAGTTCTTCTCGTAGTTTTCTTCTTGGTACACCTCAGGGGGGAGTCTTAAGTCATTTTCTTTTCAATGTTTTGATGCATCGTCTCCTGACGTCTCTGCCTGTTGTTCCTGGGGTTACAGTTACATGTTATGCTGACGATCTGTGTGTTCACTCTTCTTCCCCGGCTCACCTCCAGCTCTTTCTTCATTCTTTTTCTCATGCTTCCGCCACATGTGGTCTTGTCCTGTCCCCACAGAAAAGCAGAATCTTCTCCTGCCGCCCGCCTGCCACACTGCCGGAGTTCACGCTTGGGGGCAGCGTCGTCCCCCTGTGCTCACAGTACTGCTACCTGGGTGCTCCAGTCCGCTGGGTGCTCCAGTCCGGATATCGCCAGCTCTACCTGCCCGACGTCAGCCCCATCCCATCGTCCGTGACTTGCTGGATCGTCTTCAGCGTCGGCTCCGCCCTCTCCGGTGGCTCACCAACAACTCCTCTGGTATCTCCATTCCTGTGGCTCGGACTGTCTATCTCACCTTTATACGCTCTGTAGTTGATTACCTCTCCCCTGCCCTGATTCAACTTCCTCGGTCTGCTTTGGAGTCTTTCAAAACTGAAAAAGCGTTGAGGGTGATTCTTGGCTGCCCGCTTTCTACCAGGATTGTTAACATGCAGAAGGAGTTACAGATCCCGTCTCTTGTTGAAAGGATTTATTCTAATGTTACCTGCCTTACAGTGCAGTGTCTGCACCTTCCTCACCTCTCGCCGCACTTCACAGCATTGGTCCGGGACTCTCTCCGCCCTGCTCCGCCCGCTCCTCCTCTTCTGCCTTCTGGTCGCCGTCTCATCAGGTCTGTCTCTTCCTCTCTCCGTAGCCTAAATTTACACGTTCTTGCGGCTGACATCCCGCCCGGCCCCCCTCCCTCGATGCTCCCTTCGCCTATGGTCAGCTTCACCCCTACGAGGAAGTGTGATCCGCCTCCTCTCCAGCTGCAGCTGGCCTTGGAACACATTGCGCTGGTGACCTCCTCCTCCCCTGCTACCTCGGCAGGATCCGTTCTGCTACCTTCCTGCCTGGTCAGCGCCGCCGGGGCGTCGAGAGGCCTTACAGTGTCACCATCAATCACTATGAGTCCGTCTGCCGCCGTGGTCTGATGGTGCGGCGACATAACGTGGTCTCTGCGCGCCTCCGGCTGGGCTACCGGCCACCGTGGCAGGTTGCCGGGGTGGTGTGGGAGCCCGCCTATGCAGCCTGTCGCCTATGCCACGCTCCCCAGGCCAATACAATAGAGCACTACTGCCTGGCGTGCCCCACTGTGCGCCATCTCCCGCCCCAGGGCCTGCCGCTGGATGCTGTCTGCCGCCACCTCCTACCTCACAATGTCCTGGACAAGCTACTTGATTTATCAAATCAATATTTATTGCCAGAAATACGTACTACTCGTACAATTAGGCGATAGAAATAGAGAATGAGAGAAATAGTGTACTCTGCCTCTTAAGCACCGCGGAAGATGCCAACAATCGCTACACAACAAGATACAATTTTAATATTTCCTGCTTTGGCAAATAACCATAGCTGGACACAATAGCAAAGGGAAAGATGCCACAATAACCAGTAAATCATTATATGGTGTTTATACAAGTAAAGTGTCTCATTAAAAAGAGATTTTGTAAGAGATAGTTATCATAAACATCTGTACACACCTGCTCCTTTGACAGACACCGTCTGCTACGAATGGGGTGGCAGTTGTCCAGTAGTCGTGGTGACGGTAAGATTGGTGGTGCTGGCGGTGGTTATACTGTTCCATACACACCCACACACACTGCCATGAACACTCAAAAGACACTCTTATATACCGAAAACATTCGTAAACACACTCAAACACACCAACAGCATGCCTACACACACACACACACACACACATGAAGTGTTGCTATCACCGACAGATTTCAAATAGTGCCAATCACCAATCACCATGCGGCAAGACAAGCAGTGCAATTACACGCCTTCACCACAACCTCCACACTGCCTTATCTTCATCAATTAAAGGTACTTATAAGGCCAATCACTTATTGTTAGATTTTCTTTACGTATGAGAGTGAGAATAGTACGTAAATATTGATATGTGATAGGTATAACGACCATTAAAAAGACCAAGGCGTCTGTAATACCCGCTGATATTTGCTTCCTTCACTTACCGTAAGCCAAACATGTGTCACAATGCAATCACTAGGCTACCATTTCATATCCCCTGGTCAATAGTTCCCTGTGCGGCTTAATTTTAGCTTGGTAAAATGATAAAGGCTAAATATGGAGGTCCTGCTGCCGCTCTTCTTGGTATTGCCTCCGGGCCGCCTCCCACCCAAGTCCCCCATCCCTAACCCTCCCCCCATGGCAGCCTGCTTGGTCAAGTACTTTTTTCAAATATTTCCCGAGGGTAATATTACGCTTCCATGGTATGTTTTTTTTTTTTAATGTTTCGTTGTGTTTGAAGTGTGTTCCGCCCCTGTGTTGGGTAAATATGTGGCGTTTAGTTGTGTTTTATGGCGAATGTTAAAGGTTTTTTAACGGTCAAAATTTTCCATTTCGAGTTTTCAGGTATTTTATTTGAAGGTATAAGTGGGTCTTTGTGGTATCAGAGAATCGTGTGCGTTATTTTAAGCGTGAAATCAATCTATTGAGTGAAATATGTAGACTTTGAAATGGTGTTTGGTGGTGTTGAAAAAACGTCTTATTTTCCTTTATTTTATTTGCTCACGTTTGTGCTTTTCGGTGTAACTCGCTGTGGAATGTTTTAAAAGATAGCTCACACTCCCTCATATGTAGTAAAATACTCGCCAAGTGAAAATGGCTTGACTTTGCAGGGTGTTTTAGCAGTTTTATAAGTTTAAATGTTTTTTTATATTTAGCATACTTGATTTAGACATTTTTTAAAAACTTGTTAGGCTGGAGTTGTTTTGATATTTTAAAAATTAGTTCTAGTATTTATCACGTCACAAAATAACAAGCATTCGACCGTGGCTTCGTTTATTCGAAAAGTCATTTTTAATATCAAATTATTTACGTAATTTAGCTGAATCACCTCCGCTCCCGTTCTCTCTGACGACATAGCCCCAGGCTGGCGCCTCTTTTCCAAACCCGCAGTTCGTCAATATTTTGCCTGATATCTGGTGATTTCTACGTGTTTTCGTGTGTTTCTAGGGTCAGGTGTGTAGATATTAGTAGCAGAAGGAAGTACAAAGGTGAAATAAGGGAAGATAAGGAGAAAAGGAAGGAGAAAGAGAGAAGGAAGAGGAGAAGCCAAGCCACAATACTTAAGTCACCCTCCATTTCCTCAATATTTTGCCTAATATCTAATGTTTTGATGTGTTTCTAGGCTCAGACGTGAAGACAGAAGTAATAGAAAAAAGGAGGAGAAATAAAGGAGGAGTACGAAGAATGAACGAGAAATATAGACGGAATAGGAGAAGGAGCTAAAGTGGAATAATTAGGTAAGTGTCCCTTTTAATCCTAACGTTCTTTATATTGCATAATGTTGGTCTGGGGTATATTTAGGGTGTTTTAAGTGTGTTCCAAGGTGTTTTTTGGGTGATATAAGTATATTTTGGGTGTATTTCGTGTGTTTTTAGTATATTTTAAGACTCTCAGGTGTATTTGACGTGCCTTGAATGTTGTGTAGAGGTGTGTTTGAGTATCTGCATGTTTTGAGTGTGTTTTGGGGGCATTTTGAGGTGTTGCATGGTGTTTTGAGTGTGTTTTGGGGCAGTTTTGAGTATTTCAAGTTATTTTAGTGTGTATTGGGTGTTTCTAGTGAGTCTTGGGGGTATATTCCAGCATTGTGAGGTGTTGCAATTTGAGTGTTTTATGTGATATTGGTGTGTAGCCCTACTGGGTGTTTCTATTAAGTTTGGGTATGTTTTACGGCATTTTGAGGTGTTGTATGGTTTTTGGAGGCATTTTGAGGTTGTGCATGGCGTTTTGAGTGTGTTTTGGGCTAAATTTGAGTGTTTTAAGAGGTTTTGGTGTGTATTATGGGTCTCTTGGATGGGGATGATTTCATTATAAATTGCATATCTATAGAGGGTTTGTGTGTGTGTGTGTGTCTGCTGCAGTCTCTGACGAGACAGCCAGACGTTACCCTACGGAACGAGCTCAGAGCTCATTATTTCCGATCTTGGGATAGGTCTGAGACCAGGCACACACCACACACCGGGATAACAAGGTCACAACTCCTCGTTTTACATCCCGTACCTACTCACTGCTAGGTGAACAGGGGCTACACGTGAAAGGAGACACACCCAAATATCTCCACCCGGCCGGGGAATCGAACCCCGGCTGGCTTGTGAAGCCAGCGCTCTAACCACTGAGCTACCGGGCCGTGTGTGTGTGTGTGTGTGTGTGTGTGTTTGGTGTCATTTTGAATTATTTCATGGTGATTTTAGTGTTTTTTTCGGATAATATTGAGTGCTCTAAGTAGTTTTTGTGTGGAGCAGGGGTCATGAGTGTGTGTGTGTGTGTGTGTGTGTGTGTGTGTTGAAAATATTGGTAACTTGGGTGTCTGTAGTGTGTTTTGGGTGAGCTTTTTATATTTTGAGGAGTTGCAGGGTGTTTTGAGTTAGTTTTGAGTGATTTAAGTGGTTTGTGCGTGTGTCGGATGTGTGTGGGGTGTGTTTTGTGGTGTGGTGTGGTGTTGGTGTCGGTGTATACAGTGTTTTTTTTTTTAGTGAATTGTAAATGCGTTTGTTGGTAGTTTGAGGTGTTGCATGGTGGCAGTATTCAAGGGGATGTGACAAAGCTAGATTCAATGAATTCAAATTGTTGACCAATATAATAGGTTTGGCAGAGTGTTCCAGATTGATATGGACAGTAAACTGAACAATGGTTATGGTATTTTGTAAGCACGAGCGATAGTTTGGAAGTGATCATTGAGTCGGTAGGTTTGTGTGTGGGTGGGGTTAATTCACAGTACATAAGCTGGAGACCATTGACATGAAAATAATGACAAATATTTAATGTGATTCGCAATATACATAGAGGTGAATGACTTTGGGCAACCTTGCTTATTGTAGGCAACAGTGATGTGAACCTTTGAGTGTTGGTTTGGGAGTGTAGTTTTTGTTGTCCATCTGTTATTTGTATTTAAAGGAAAGACGGAGAGCTATGATGAACAGGATTGTGGTAACTTACTGCCAGGGTTTCTATGTCTCTTCAAACACCATCTAGTCCATCTAAATTTACCTTAAGATAGAATAAATCATGAATAACAGTGGTGTTAAAATACAAAGCCAGCATCTCGCTCACACAATGCAATGCTGGCAGACAGACCTACAGACGACCCCCGCACGGAAGACCAACGACTTATGTGCCTCAGACAGTCAGCTCTCCTACGGCGGTGTCAATGGCATCTCGAAGCAGCGCATGTGTGATGGCTTCAGTGACTACTGCAGTAACGGAGAGGTGAGAAGGCCTTGCTTGTGTCACTCTGGCACGCAAGGCTTAGCGCATGTCATCAACTCCATTGTTTCATATAAAAGTTGCAGGTTTTCTTACATTGTATACAGTATAATACAAAATCACAACTTGACCGTACAGAAGCAAATGCCTTTCTTGTGGCAGGATGAGTTTGTACAGGTGTGTGGCATTGACGAGTGCCGGGAGAAGAATGTCGGGTGTGTGTGCATCAACACTCGAGAGTCATACTGCTACTACCGCCAGTGCCGGCCATGCAGACTCGTCAGGAAGTTCAACTGTGAAGGTGAGGCCTGGCTGGACTGTCACTGCCATTCTACTACGGTCTGTCTTCTTAAACTTGTCACCCCTTCACCTCTACATTAACAGCAGCCTAAAGAAGTTAGTGTGGTATTCAAGGGTACTTTTGGTATTCTTGGCATACATCAACATGCATTTTGTTTCACGAATATGACTGACATCAGCGATGTGCGGATAAGTTGTTCTTTATGATTAAGTATAATTTTATCTTGTCATGCATTTCTCATGAGTGGTGATATATTTTTTGTAGTTTTCCTTAACATATCGCTAAATATATGTTCCTGAAATGCATGTAAATCTCTCGTTACCTCCTCTCTTTAACCTGTATCCTTAAGTTGTAATAAATCTGTGTTTCTAAGAGTGTATCTCCACCCTCAGACGTTGACAAGTGCGTGGAGTCGCCCAGATCCTCTCTCAGTGGTAGGGCTGGGCAGGATTCTATAAAACGAAGTAATCGCGAGTTCGATTACTTGCCCTGTTGGATTCGTGGGATTCGAATCCTCCACGAATCCTATGTACTCTTAACAGCCCAGGACGCCCGAGATTCTTCCTCAGCCAGTGATATTGTCTGCCAGGCGCGAGATTCGTTGGTGTTTGCAAGGGAATCCAGGATTCCCCTCCACCTGTCACAAACAAACATCACGACTCTCGCCCTTTGGTAGAATTTGCCGAGATGCAGACCGTGTCTCCCATGATGCTTACCAAGTGGTGTGTGGTGGAGTGTGGTGTGAGGTGTGTTTGATTATCTGTATGTTTTGAGTGTGTTTTGGGGGCATTTTGAGGTGTTGCATGGTGTTTTGAGTGTTTTTTGGGGCAGTTTTGAGTATTTCAAGTTATTTTCGTGTGTATTGAGTGTTTCTAGTGAGTATTGGGTGTATATCCCAGCATTGTGAAGTGTTGCATTGTGTTTTGCGTTAAATTTGAGTGTAATATGTTATTTTGGCGTGTACTGGGTTTTTCCATTGAGTTTTGGGTATGTTTTCTGGCATTTTGAGGTGTTGCGTGGTATTTTGGGGGCATTTTGAGGTGTTGAATGGTGTTTTGAGTTTGATTTGAGTGTTTCATTAGGTTTTGGTGTATAGCCTATTAGGGGTCTCTTGGATGTGTGTGGGGAGATGATTTCATTATAAATTGTATGTCTATAGTGATGTGTGTGTGTGTGTAATTCACTGTTTGATCTGCTGCAGTCTCTGACGAGACAGCCAGACGTTATCCTACGGAACGAGCTCAGAGCTCATTGTTTCCGATCTTCGGATAGGCCTGAGACCAGGCACACACCACACACCGGGACAACAAGGTCACAACTCCTCGATTTACATCCCGTACCTACTCACTGCTAGGTGAACAGGGGCTACACGTGAAAGGAGACACACCCAAATATCTCCACCCTGCCGGGAATCGAACCCCGGTCATCTGGCTTGTGAAGCCAGCGCTCTAACCACTGAGCTACCGGGCCGTGTGTGTGTGTGTGTGTGTGTGTTTGGTGTCATTTTGAAGTGTTTCATGGTGATTTTAGTGTGTATTAAGTTAATATTGAGATTTTGTGTGGAGCAGGGCTCATGAGTGTGTGTGTATGTATGTGTATGTGTGTGTGTGTGTATGTGTGTGTGTGTGTGTAAGTCACCTCGGTCGCCTGCTGGTCACCCAGCCAGTCTTCCTCATTACAGAGCGAGCTCATAGCTCATAAACCGATCTTCAGGTAGGACTGAGACCACAACGCACTCCACACACCGGGAAACCGAGGCCACAACCCCTTGAGTTACATCCCTTACCTATTTACTGCTAGGTTAACAGGGGCCACACATTAAGAGGCTTGCCCATTTGCCTCACCACGCCGGGACTTGAACCTGGGCCTCTCGATTGTGAGTCGAGCGTGCTAACCACTACACTACGCGTGTGTGTGTGTGTGTGTGTGTGTGTGTGTGTGTGTGTGTGTGTGTATTTAGCTATTTACCTATTTGTGATTACAGGGCCTGAGCCGTAGCTCTATGTCCACACTTGTCCAATTTTTCCTTCATTTGACTGACACTCGCCACACACACCACATCCACGCTCAGTTTGTTCCATGCATCAATGCTCCGATATGTTAAGCTATACTTCTAGATGTCGTTCGTGCAGGAGTCCTTCAGTATTTTCTTTGGGTGTCCTCTTAGGTAATTACTGGATGCCATCGTGATCAGGTTCTCCCTATCCAATATGTCCACTCCATGTACTATTTTGAACATTGTTATCATATCCCCTCTGACTCTTCTTTCTTCCAACGTGCTTAATTCCAGCCTATTTAACCTCTCCTCATACGGTACCTCCTTAAAGTCTGGTATCATTCTTGTTGCTAACCTCTGCACTCTTTCCAGTTTCTTGACATGTTTCTTCATGTATGGTGACCAAATTACTGATGCATATTCCAACTGTGGCCTAATCAGGGTGGTCAATATTTTCTTTATCATGTTCCTGTCCAGGTAATTAAATGCCCATCCTATACTTTGGAGCATGCTGTAGATTTTTCCAAATATTCTATTAATGTGCTTTTCTGGAGACGGATTACTCTGTACAGTCACTCCCAAGTCTTTTTCTTCACTGACTTCAATTACGGTCTTCCCCCCCAGCTGGTAGTCTTTATATGGTCTATATTTACTTCTACCCATTCTCATTACACAGCTTTTGTTGGTATTGAATTCCATTTGCCAGGTCCTGCTCCATTCATATATTTTGTCCAAGTCCTTCTGCATTATATTACAGTCATGCATATTCCTCACTCTCCTCATAATCTTTGCATCATCTGCAAACATATTCATATAACTTCTCACTCCCTCTGGCATGTCATTTATATAGATCAGGAACATGATGGGACCAAGCACCGAACCTTGGGGAACTCCACTGGTTACCTTCCTCCACTCTGACTTCACTCCCTTCACTACCGTCCTCATTTCTCTACCTGTCAAATAATTTCTCATCCACTCCGTCAGATTTCCTCTTATTCCTCCGATACTACTTAACTTCCACATCAATCTGTTATGTGGTACTTTATCAAATGCTTTTTTTAAGTCTAGGTATACACAATCAACCCATCTATCCCTCTCTTGTAAAATATCGACCACTCTTTAGTAGAAACATAGCAAATTTGATAAACACGATTTCCCTTTTCTAAAGCCAAACTGTTTCTCACTTAGTATTTCTTTGTTTTCTAGGAACTCACACCACTTGCTTTTGATCACTTCTTCACATATCTTACACATAATGCTGGTCAAAGAAACAGGTTTATAATTCAATGGTTCCATGCGACATCCACTTTTGTAAATTGGTACTACATTTGCCCTTTTCCATTCTACTTGCACCTGTCCCGTGTTGATAGATGTTCCTGTTAAATCTAAAATTGGATCTAGCAACTGCTCTTGACATTCTTTTAACACTCTTCCAGACACACCATCTGGTTCCATTGCCTTGTTAACATCTAATTGACTCAAAACTTTTGCAATGTCACTCTTTGTTACTATAATTTCTTATATCCATCTTGTCACAGGTAACATCCGTCGATTGAATTGTGTTTCTTCTGTGAATACTTTGCAGAAATTCTCATTCAATTTTTCAACAATGACACTTGTATCTTCATATATATAATCTCCAACCTTTAATTTATCAACTGTTTCTTTTTTTCTGTAATTTACCATTAATGAATTTGTAAAACATTTTGGGATCACTTTCACAATTCTCCACTATTCTCTGTTCAAATTTTTGTTGTGCCCTTCTTCTCATTTGAACATATTTATTTCTTGCATTCCTATATGCTTCTCTCTCCACTTCCTCCTTATTTCTCTTGTATTTTTCCCATGCCTTTTCCTTCTCCCTTTTTGCCTTGTCACAGGTTTTGTTAAACCATTGATCTCCCTTTAAGATTTTCTTAGTATATTTTGGCACAAAGTTCTCTGCGGCCTCACTATATATTTCCATAAATTTTTAATATTTTAACTGCATGTTTGTTTCCTGGTACATTTCGGACCAATCCACATTTCCAAAGTAATTTCTCAACTCCTTATATCTTCCCTTAGCATAATTTAGGCATTCCTCCTTGTATCCAACTTCATTATCTTTGCTGAACCCCACCTTTACCTCAAATTTCAATAATTCATGATCACTCTTACCCAAAGGACACTCATGCTCAATCTCATTTTCTAGATTTACTCCCTTTGTGAATATCGAGTCCAGTCTCGATGGGGCATCACCCCTCCTTCCCTGTGTTGGATGCCTCACCCACTGTGTCATCAAATTTCCCACCGCATAATTTAATAGCTGCTCACCCCATTCTCCACTATTCCCCACTTCAAATTCTTCCCAATTGACGTCTTTACAGTTGAAATCTCCAACTATAACCATTTTTCCTTTCTTTCTTTACAGCTTCATTTTTCATTCTTTCCAATGTGCTTTCCACCATAATGATCATTTGACCATGCACTTGTTTTTGGTGGTACATACACAGTTACAATATTGATATCTTGCCTTCCATCAGTCACCACCACACCCACCACTTCCTCCTTGTCTCCTCCAAGGCACACATTTTGCACTATTAAGTCTTTTCTTGTTAACACAATTATTCCACCTCCACTTTTATTCACTCTATCTTTTCTCCACATTCTATAATATCCCCCTCCAAACCAATCTATTTGTATATTCGGTCTCAATTTAGTCTCCACTATACACATAATATCTGGTTTATCCCTTATCAGATGGTTCATACACTCTAATCTTTTTGATAGGAAGCCGTCTATGTTAGTATATGATACTCTTATGTCTTTCTTCCTTATCTGCTCCTTTGTCTGGTCTTTAACTCCCTCTCTTTTGTCCACCACTTCCACACTTTGTCGTTTCTTATTTTCCAAAAAACTTCTTCTTTTCTTCTTCTGTTTTTGCCTCATTCCTCTCTCTCACCTCTGTCACCATTTCTCTCATCTTAACCCTTTCCTCCTGCGACATATTTCTTCTTACATAAATCATGTTTGTCTCTTGAGAATTTTTCAGCTTCCATGCATTTCTCAATACATGCTCAGCAGCTACTTGGGATTTTAATGTTATCTTCATGGCTCTAGACTTTCCTTCTTCATCCTTTCCCATTGTATGTGTGTGTGTGTGTTTGTTTGATCTGCTGCAGTCTCTGACGAGACAGCCAGACGTTACCCTACGGAACGAGCTCAGAGCTCATTATTTCCGATCTTCGCATAGGCCTGAGACCAGGCACACACCACACACTGGGACAACAAGGTCACAACTCCTCGATTTACATCCCGTACCTACTCACTGCTAGGTGAACAGGGACTACACGTGAAAGGAGACACACCCAAATATCTCCACCCAGCCGGGGAATCGAACCCCGGTCCTCTGGCTTGTGAAGCCAGCGCTCTAACCACTGAGCTACCGGCGCGTGTGTGTGTGTGTGTGTGTGTGTGTGTGTGTGTGTGTGTGTGTGTGTGTGTAAGATACTGGTAACTTGGATGCCTGTAGTGTGTTTTGGGTGAGCTTTTTATATTTTGAGGTTTTGCAGGGTATTTTGAGTTAGTTTTGAGTTATTTAAGTGGTTTGTGTGTGTGTGTGTTTTGTGGTGTGGTCTTGGTATCGGTGTATACAGTGTTTTTTTTAGTGAATTGTAAGTGCGTTTGTTGGAGGGTATTTTTAAACAGTTTGGCATGTTTTAAGAGTAATTTTAGACAGTTTGGCATGTTTTAAGGACATTTTAGACAGTTTGGCATGTTTTGAGGGTATTTTAAAACAGTTTGTCATGTTTTATGGCCATATTGAGACAGTGGCATGTTTTGAGGCCATTTTGAGATAGTTTGAAATCTTTTGAGGGCATTTTAAGACAGTTTGGCAAGTTTGGATAGCATATTAAGACAGTTTTTATGTTTTGAGGGCAATTTAAGACAGTTTGACAGGTTTTGAGGACATATTAAGACAGTTTGACATGTTTTGATGGCATTTTAAGACAGTTTGACATGCTTTGAGAATTTTTTGAGACAGTTTGGCATGTTTTGAGGGCAATTTAAGACAGTTTGGGATGTTTTGAGTGTAATTTAAGACAGTTTAGCATGTTTGACATGTGTTATGGCCATTTTGAGACAGTTTGACATGTTTTGAGGGCATTTTAAGACAGTTTGGAGGGCATATTGAAACAGTTTGGTATGTTTTAAGGGTATATGAAGAGAGTTTGGCAGATTTTGAGTGCAATTTAAGAAAGTTTGGCAGGTTTTGAGGACATTTTAAGACAGTTTGTCATGTTTTATGGACATTTTTAAGACAATTTGATATGTTCTCCTCCTCCTCCTCCTCCTCCTCCTCCTCCTCCTCCTCCTCCTCCTCCTCCTCCTCCTCCTCCTCCTCCTCCTCCTTCCTTCCTTCCTTCCTTCCTTCCTTCCTTCCTTCCTTCCTTCCTTCCTTCCTTCCTCCTCCTCCTCCTTCTCTTGTGCTAATACTATTACTATTATTACTATCCCAATGTGACTTGTGTGACCTCTGACGTTTTTCCGCAGTACTCCCTGGACTGCGACTTCACTGTGACCCGAGAGAAGGTGGCCACTCAATGCTGAGGTCACACAGCTCCCTTCCTTATGCAGGTCAGTGGTGTGGTTAGGTTAGGCTAGGTGAGTTGGGCTGGGGAAGGTTTTGAGGGCATTTTTGAGGCAGTTTGGCATGTTTGGAGGGTATATTAAAGCAGTTTGGCATGATTTAAGGGGATTTTAAGATAGTTTGTCATGTTTTAAGTTCATTTAAAGACAGTTTGACACATTTTAACAGCATTTGAGACAGATTTGGCATATTATGATGGCATTTTAAGGCAGTTCGTCATGTGTTGAGAGCATTTTGAGACAGTTTGTTATGTTTTTTTATTTTATTTTATTTTATTTTTTTATTTATTTTTTTTCATACCACATGGACAGGTCTCTGGTGGTGTTGTGGTGTGGTATAGTGGGGTTTAGTAAGGTTAGGTTAGGTAAAGTTGAGTGAAGATAAGTTAAGATAAGATTACAGGTTAGTTAAGGTTGGGTTGGGTTATGCTGGTTTGTTTTGGGTTAGTATGAGTTGGGTTGGGTTGGGTTGGGTTATACTGGGTTGTTTTTGGAATGGGTTGGGTTGGAATATGCTGGGTTGTTTTGGGTTATTTTGGGTTGGGTCGGGTTTGGTTGTTTTGGGTTAGCGTGGGTTAATTTGGGGTGGGTTGGATTGGGTTACGCTGGGTTGTTTTTGGGTTAGATTGGGTTGGGTTGGATCATGCTGGGCTAGTTTGGGTCATACTGGGTTAAGTTGGGTTGGGTTGGGTTGTTTTGGGTTAGCTTGGATTGGGAGCAGTATGGATTTCGAAAGGGTAGTGCAATATTTGACCTGAGGATGGTAACAGAAAGAGCAATTGAAATGCAAAAAGATGTATACATGTGTTTGGTGGACTTGTGAGAAAGCCTTTGAGATGAAGAGACAGGAGGAAATGATTGACATGTTAAAGGTGATTGGATTGGATGGCAAAGATGTAAGAATGATAAATAACCTATACTGGGAACAAATAGAAAATAAAAACACAGAATGGGTAGAGATACAGAGAGGAGTGTGGCAAGGCTGCGTACTCTCACCAGACTTGTTCTCATTGTACGGACAAAAATGTTTGGAGGAGATTGAAGAAATGGAAGGAATTTGCATTGGGAGAAGAAACATAAACAACATACGTTATGCGGACGATACAGTTTTAGTGGCAGATTCTGAGGTAACATTGCAAGCACTCATAGATACCTTAAATGACACATGTCGAAGAACAGGATTAAAGATCAACTCCAAAGAGACAGAAGTGATGAGAATAACAAAAGGAAATGAGAGATTGAGAGTTCAAATTATAAACCAGGGACAAATAATCAAACAAGTAGACAATTTTGAATACCCAGGAAGTACTATCACAGAAAAGGCAAATTGTGAAAGTGAAATAAAAAGAAGAATTGGAATTGCAAAGACAGCCTTCAGACAGTTAAGAAAGATATTGACCAATATTAGCATGAATATAAAAATGAATAAAACAATGTATACTCAAGTGTTATGTATGGTCCACATTAACGTATGGGTCTGAGACATGGACGATAAAGAAGAACATGATCAAAAGGTTAGAAGCAGTAGAAATGTGGTTCATGTGAAGAATGCTGAGAATCCCTTGGACTGCACAGATCACTACTGAAGAGAGATTTAGAAGAGTAGTAATGGAAAGAACACTGGTGAAGAGTATCAGGAGGAGACACCTAAGTTTTGTGGGCCATGTACTGAGAGGACATGGACTGGGGAGAGAATGCTTGTGTGGGAGAGTAGAAGGAACCAGCGAGAGGAAGACAGAGGGTCAAGTTTATGGGCACATTGGTGGAACATGTTGGTGAGGGCTGGACAACTGTGGATCGGGTTAGAGTGGCTCAAAACAGAGGAGGATGGTGTTCCATGGTCGCCGACGTCACATGACTGGCACCTCGGTAAAGGTAAAGCGTTGGGTTGGGTTGGGTTGGGTTATGCTGGGTTGTTTTGGATTAGCTTGGGTTAGGTTGCATTGAGTTATGCTGGATTGTTTTGGGTTACGTTGGATTGGGTTGGGTTGGGTTATGCTGGGTTGTTTTGGGTTATGTTGGGTTGGGTTGTGCTGGGTTGTTTTGGGTTAGGTTAATTTTGGTTCAGTTTAGTTAAGTTAGGTTAAGTTCAGTTCAGCTAGGTTTGGTTGAGTTGAGTTCAGTTCAGTTTACAAAATAGTGAAGGTGACTCAATGTAAACAGTGCACCTCTCATTACAGGAAAGTCAAGCCAAGGTCCCTGAATGCTGCTAAGGAAACACACTGCTGCTGGAACACTGCACCACCAAGCCAAGCCAAGCCAAGCCACAACACAACACAAGCCTTCTACAACACCTACAGTCATCAACAACACCCAGATTACAAGACAAAACCTGGAGCCATGAAGAACAGTTAGGATAGATTAGCAGTTTTTTTTTTTTTAAGGACATTTAAGACAAGTTTGACATGTTTTTCAGGGTATTTTGAGACCATTTGGCATGTTTTAATGGTATTTTAAGACCATTTGGCATGTTTTTATGGTATTTTAAGACCATTTGGCATGTTTTTGATGGCATTTGAAGAAAGTTTGGCTATGTTAATATTATTTTATTGACATTTGGAGAGTGTATGGAGGTCACAAAATTAATGGGAACAGTCTTCACTATTTTAATCCCCCACATGAGTTTGTGAAGCAAGTGTTGGATTCTCAGGACAAAGATGCAATTTGCTTATTAAGAGATTCACTCAACGCTTGTGTGTCAGACAAAGACCTGTATTCACAAACACTTTACTCTCTCACCAACATGGCTTCCAAGGCCACAAAGATCACTGCCAGGGTTTTCAAGAGTGTTTCTCCAGTTAATAATGTAGAAATGTTGTCACACTACCTCTGGAACCATAAAAATACCCTTAACAATGCTTTATTCGCTCACCACGACTTTTCCAAGGCCACAGAGATGACTGGTGGGATTTTCAAGACTTTCTCCAGTTCATAATATAGAAATCTTGTCATTCTGCCTTTAGAACTGTAAAAACATTCTTCAGAATGCTTTATTCTCTCATTATGACAGTTTTCCAAGGCCACAGAGATAACTGGCAAAGTTTTCAAGTGTGTTTCTCCAGTTAATATTGTAGAAATGTTGTCACTCTGCCTCTAGAACAGTGGTTCTCAAACTATGGGTCGCGACCCAAAGTTGGGTCGCGAGATAAATTTTGATGGGTCGCAGGGACACAGGAACATTATCATACTTTCAGTGTTTCAGTGTATTTCAGTTACTTAATTGAATTATTCTTCTTTAACCACAAATTACTTTTGTTATGTATGTTCATCTTCTCCCCACCTCCCTTCTCCTGGGCCCCATGTAATGGTGTGTGAGTAAAATATTATATAATATCTTGCTTCATTTACTACTTACTATATTTACTAACTATTAGTAATAATAATAATAATCATCTTTCATTCTTATTGGTTTATTCTGCATTATATATCATTGTACATTTTGTTTCCCTTTACTTTACTCTGGGTCGCGAAGGAATTAAATGTTCCAAATAGGGTCGCTCACGAAAAAGTTTGAGAACCACTGCTCTAGAACCATAAAAAACACCATTAAAAATGCTTTATTCTCCACCATGACTATTTTCCAAGACCAAAGATGATTGGCAGGGTTTTCAAGAATGTTTCTCCAGTTAATGTAGAAATCTTGCCATTCTGCCTTTAGAACTCTCTCTCTCTCTCTCTCTCTCTCTCTCTCTCTCTCTCTCTCTCTCTCTCTCTCTCTCTCTCTCTCTCTCTCTCTCTCTCTCTCTCTCTCTCTCTCTCTCTCTCTCTCTCTCTCTCTCTCTCTCTGATGGTAGAAAGCGTTGGTTTGTAAGATTGTGTCACTTCAAAACCAAACATTTTCATCTTTGAATATTTGTTAACTTGAAAATTGTTTAAAAATATTTTGTGAAGTTGAAAATTTTTTAAGATTTTTTGATGGCCACAATGAAGACTGTGGCCATTAATCCTCTGATGTTTATGGCCCTTTGTTAATGGCAATGAAATGGTTTAATGGTACACAAATCTCAAGGTAAAAATGTCTCCTAGTACTGAAGGGGTTAAAATAGTGAAGACTGTGACCATTAATCTTGTCACCTCCAAAGACCCTTTCTAATGTCAATAAAATGGTCTAATGGTACACAAATGTCAAGGTAAAAATGTGTCCCAGTACTTATGGGTAAAAATGGTGAAGATTGTGGCCATTAATCTTCTGCCTTCTATAGACCTTTCCAAGTGTCAATAATATGGTCCAACGGTACGCAGATCGCAAGGTAAAAATGTGTCCCAGTACTGAAGGGGTTAAAATAGTGAAGAATGTGGCCATTAATCTTCTGACGTCTATAGATCTTTCCTACTGTCAATAAAATGGTCTAATGGTACACAAATCTCAAGGTGTCCCAGTATTGAAGGGGTTAAAATATTGAAGCCATTAAACTTCTGCCCTCTATAGACCTTTCCTAATGTCAATAAAATGGTCTAATGGTATACAAATGTCAAGGTAAAAATTTGTTTCAGTACTGAAGGGGTTAAAATAGTGAAGACTGTGACCATTAACCTTCTGCTGTCTATAAACCTTTCCTAATGTCAATGAAATTATCTAATGGTACACAGATCTCAGGGTAAAAATGTGTCCCAGTACTGAAGGGGGTTGAAATAGTGAAGACTGTGGCCATTAATCTTGTGACCTCCATACACCTCTCCTGATGTCAATAAAATGGTCTTAATGGTACACAAATCTCAAGGTAAAAATGTCTCCTAATACTGAAGGGGTTAAAATAGTGAATATTGTGGCCATTAACCTTGTGACCTCCATAGACCCTTGCTAATGTCAATAAAATTATCAAATGGTACACAAATGTCAAGGTAGAAATGTGTCCCAGTACTGAAGGGGTTAATATGCCACATTACCTCTTACACAGAATAATTATTTATGTTACAACTTTGCCCACTAAGACTAAGTTAATGGTAATTGTAATGCGAGGCACTGCAAGGTTTTCTTCATTTTTCAGAATTTTTTTATTTATTTTTTCTGTCACCTCCATTACTCACCCAAAAATTGTTAAGCTGCTCCCAAGGGATAATTCACCCCAGTTTGGGAACCAGTGTCTTGGAAGGTCTCATAAAAATAATGAATTTATGTGGCAAGGTGCTGGAAATGTGTGTGTGTGTGTGTGTGTATTTGTTTGTGTTTGTGTTTTTTTTTTTTTTTTTTTTTTTTTTTGGGTTTTGTAAGTAAATTGTGTTTTTACTGTGAATTTATATTTATGTGAAGGTTTGTGTTGTGAGGTGAGGTGTGGTTGTGTGTGTGTGTGTGTGTGTGTGTGTGTGTGTGTGTGTGTGTGTGTGTGTGTGTGTGTGTGTGTGTGTGGGAGTGGGCAAGATGGATTAAGGCTTGGTGGAATGTGTGTGTGTGTCTTGCATTGTCTCTTGAGTTTTCCATCTCCTCCCAGTCTACGTTTTTAAAATAGTTCTTGAGATTCTCAATATCAGCCTTTCTGTAATTTAATCGGTCTCCTTTGTATGAATCGTCTCTATCTTCCTTTCCTTCTTTTATATCTATTTCTAATATTGCATGGTCACTCTTTCCCAATGGGCACTTATATCTTATATCATCATTCATTTGTATACCCCTTGTAATAACTAGGTCCAATCTCGCCGGCTCGTCGTTTCCTCTGAATCTTGTGTGTTCCTTTACTCTCTGGTCCATCATATTGTCTATCATTAGGTTCAAGAATCTTTCTCCCCAGGCTTCTTCCCCCATACCACTTTCATAATTTTCCCAGTCCACTTCTTTACAGTTGAAATCTCCTACTAATATCACTTTTCTCCTTTCTTTAATGATTCTCATTAGACTCCTTATTGTGTCATCTATCATGTCTTTATATTGTTGATTGGTCCATGAATTTGATTTTGGTGGCACATTATGTTACAATGATTGTTATCTCTTTTTTTATTAATATGCATCTTAATATACAATACTTCTGCTTTTCTTTCCCCACATTCCATTTCATTTATCACTATCTCTTTCCAAACATAATCATGACTCCTCCTCCTCCTTTACCCACTCTGTCTCTTCTCCATACATTATACCTATTGTCCAAGTCTATTTTGATTGCCTTATTTAGTTTTGTTTCAGCCAGGCATACAATATCTGGATTTTCTTTTCTTATGTAATCTCTTAATTCTAATTTACTTGATAAAACCCTGTCTATGTTTGTATACATCATTTTTAGTCTTTTGCCTTTATCATTTTTAGTTAAACTTGTTCCACTTTTTTCTCTTCCTTCTCGTTTATATACCATTCCCTTATCCTGTCTCCTAGAATTCTCCAAAAAAAATGCCTTCTTCTCTTCTGACCTTTCATTATTCTTTTCCCTTACTGCTGCTGCCAGTTCATTGTATCTCTTCCTTTCTTCCTCATTTCTATTTTTCTTTATATAGATATCCTTGCAGCCTTCTGTTTCTCTAAGTTTTGTTGTTCTATATAATATTTCTTCTGTTGCTGCTTGTGATTTTAGTAGTATTTTAATTGGTCTCATTTTTCCTTCTTGATATGGTCCCATTCTGTTTATTTCTTCTACTTCCTCTTCCAAGTTCTGCCTATCTTCATCGTTTAGATTCTTCAGTAGGTCTTTGACTGATTTCATTTCTTTTTCTCTTTTTGGTCTATATTTTATATTTTTTTCTTTTATTCCAAATACAACTACACTCTTCTTTTTTTCTGCAATTTCTCTAACTAAATTTTCTTTTGTCTTGAGGACTTCTATCATTTTGCTTGTCATATTTTCTTCTTTTTCTTTAAGTTGTTCTTGAATCACCTTCTGAAAATCAGCCTTATCTTTCTTATCTTGAACTCTCCATGGTTGTACTTCTTTTTTTTCAGCGGCAGTGGACTTCTGTCTCCAAAATGTGAATCATCTATATATAGCTTCTCCCACTGGTGTGCAGCATAAATTTAGTTACACCGCATTTTGTTACGTTTTGACAGCATCTTTTATAGACTCTCCCATTTGTCTGTTTACAAGTTTCTCAAATCAAACTTTAGGCTTTAAAGTGAAATTTCTTTATATGTTTCTAGAATAATGGAGTCACTCACACCCACATTTGTGTCCAGGACTTGTGACCTGATGTGGTTTCCTCCACCCTCCCAATTTTTTTGTTTTGTTTTTGCTTTTTCAGTTATGTGATGGTTTCCTCTCTTACTAACTCATCATCTAAATCATGCGCTAGAATCAGCTGTAAATCCTCATCAGTGATTCTCCTCCTTGTAGCATGGTTGTGCCTAAAATTCCCAAATATGTCCAAGAAATAATACTATATTTAATGACAGGCAGACAGGAGCACTCCACCCTGCCTGAAAGCTGGGAACATTATAGTGAGAAGTCATACACCAAGGCCACTCTTGACTTGCCAGTTATCATTTTTGTTCTCCACTCACACGTCGTCTATATATAGTCGATGCTTAGAAATACAAGGGATAAATTTTGAGACGAGTCTATATATGTCACCCCGCAAATTTTGATACAATCAGGACCTCTATATATAGTTCCACCCCGGCTTTTAATCACGTTCTGTACTCTTTCCTCTTCCTTGTTTACTAGATCTTTCAGCTTTCTTTTTCTTTCTCGGCTTTACCAGTCCTTCTTCCATCTGCTTTTGTAGTTAGCTACTTCCTTTTTAGTTCTTCGTTTTCCGCTCTTAGCCTAGCTTCATTTTCTTCCACTTTTTTTTATCCTTTCTCTCAGTTTTATAAACTCTTTATCCTGTTCTTCATTCTCTTTCATTTCCATCTTCTCCTTTATCAGTTTATCTAGTTTATATTCAATATTTGACACTCTTTATAGTAGTGAAGTAGTCTCTATCGAAACCTTCTCCAGGCTCACCCACATCAGCATAGTCATCATCAGCTTTCCTACCTTCTCCAATCTCACGTCTGCATTTTGATGGTATCTCTTTTTCGCTCATCATTTCTTAATAATTGATTACATGAAGAAAAATGAGACCACACTACCTGCCCAGGCCACTGTAAAAACTGTACAACCAGTATGTAGTGAAGATCAGCTGCTTGTCGGAACGGCGCCAGTCCTTCTCCCTTCCTCTACCTGTGTGTGTGTGTGTGTGTGTGTGTGTGTGGGCAACATGGATTAAGGTTCGGTGGAATGTGTGTGTGTGTGTGTGTGTGTGTGTGTGGGAGTGGGAGTGGGAGTGGGCAAGATGGATTAAGGTTTGGTGGAATGTGTGTATTCACCTAGTTGTATTCACCTAGTTGCAATTTTATAGGGCCTGGGTATCATACTGTGTGTGTGTGTCCATATCTACACACATGTGTGTGTGTGTGTGTGTGTGTGTGTATTTACCTAGTTGTAGTTTTACAGGGCCTGGGCTTTATGCTCGTGTGGTCCCGTCTCCATATCTACACTTATCCAATTTTTCTTTAAAACTATGTACACTCTTTGCTGACACCACTTCCTCACTCAAACTGTTCCAAGTCTCAACACATCTTTGCAGGAAACTAAATTTTTTAACATCTCTCAGACATCGTGTGTGTGTAAGGGCATGTTCACACTACAAGCAGAGCAGTCTGGTTAGGTGTTTACACAATAAGCAGAGCAGGGTGACCTACACAAGAATTCTGGGTGTCCTCTTAGCCACAGAGCAGGTCTGGCAGGCAACAATATGATAAAAAAGAAATAATAACAATGAATAAATAAGTAAATAAATAGTGTCAAATTCCACAGTGTTTATCTGGAAGGACGATGAAAAATATGACAATTTGTAAAGGAATGTGAAATTTTGTTGGTAAAGCCATGTGTGTGTGTGTGTGTGTGTGTGTGTGTTTTCTGTTTGATCTGCTGCAGTCTCTGACGAGACAGCCAGACGTTACCCTACGGAACGAGCTCAGAGCTCATTATTTCCGATCTTCGGATAGGCCTGAGACCAGGCACACACCACACACTGGAACAACAAGGTCACAACTCCTCGATTTACATCCCGTACCTACTCCCTGCTAGGTGAACTACTACACGTGCTACACGTGAAAGGAGACACACCCAAATATCTCCACCCGGCCGGGGAATCGAACCCCGGTCCTCTGGCTTGTGAAGCCAGCGCTCTAACCACTGAGCTACCGTGTGTGTGTGTGTGTGTGTTTGTGGCTCACTGATCTGTACAGTGTGTTTTTTTCTCTCTTTCTCCCTCCTTTCTTTTATCTTTCCTCTTTTTCCTTTCATTTTTCCTCAAGGGATGGAAAAGCTGTAGGAAAAAAGAAAAGAGTATGTTTTACTTTCATGTATAGTACCTGAGTAACACTCTCTCTCTCTCTCTCTCTCTCTCTCTCTCTCTCTCTCTCTCTCTCTCTCTTTTATCTTTTCTAATTTTCCTTTCATTTTTCCTCAAGGGATGGAACAGGTGTGGAAAAAAGAAAAGTTTGTTTTCCTTTCATGTATAGGACCAGAATATTGCTTCCATCTCCTTTCTTCTTTTCTCTCTCTCTTCTTTCTGTTATCTTTCTTCTTCTTCCTTTCATTTTTCAAAGGATGGAACAGCTGTAGGAAAAAAAGTGTGTTTTCCTTTCATGTATAGGACCAGAATATTGCTTCCATCTCCTCTCTTCTTTTCTCTCTCTCTCTTCTTTCTGTTAGCTTTCCTCTTCTTCCTTTTATTTTTCCTCAAGGGATGGAACAGCTGTAGGAAAAAAAGTGTATTCCTTTCATGTATAGGATCAGAATATTGCTTCCTTCTCCTCTCTCTTTCTCTCTTCCTTCTTTCTTTTTATCTTTTCTCTTCTTCCTTTAATTTTTCTTCAAGGGAGAAAAAGAAGAGTTTGTGTGTTTCTTTCATGGTTAGTACCTGAATATCACTTCCTTCTCCTCTCCTCCTTTCTCTCTCTCTTCTTTCTTTTATCTTTTCTTTTTTTCTTTTACATAGCATAACATAAATAATAGGATAACAAAGGGCCACCAGGGCCCATCTAGGTTATCTGTATCAGTCGCACAGCGACCTCGTCATCAGTACTTAAAGATACACTTACAAGTACTACACAATACATTATATACTAATTCTAAATATTTGGCCCATCAACAGGGCTAAGTCCTGCAGCGAATTCCTCTACAATCTGTGATCCCCATACATGGGGATCATATCTTGTTTAACTATAGTAAATTTCTTATAAAAACTATCATGCAGCACTATACATAATTATAAATCTAATAAATTTAAGTGCTTATCTAATGTTTTTAAACAATGTCAAACTAGTGCTATTTACAACCCTCTGGCAATGCATTCCAGAAGTCTACCACCCTATGACTAAAGAAATATTTTCTTATATCTAACCTGCAGCCTTGCTTTCTAATCTTCCTGCCATGATTTCTAGTCCTACTTCCCTCCTCTAAGGTAAAGAAAGATCTCACATCTATGTAGTTTGTATCTGAGAACATTTTAAATAACTCTATCATATCCCCTCTTATACATCTCTCAAATGAAAACATGTTTAATTCCTTTAATCTATCTCTATGCTCCAGGCGCTTTAATGCGGGTATCATCCTAGTTGCTCTTCTCTGAACTGCTTCTAACATGTTATCCTGCCTATAATGTGGTGACCAGGCCTGTATGCAATACTCTAAATGGGGCCTAACATAGGAATTATATAAGCTACACACCACTTCCTTACTTTTATAACTAACATTTCTATTTATAAAACCCAGGATCCTATTTGCCCTATTTCTTGCTTCTAAACATTGCTTTGAAAATTTCATAGTCCTGTATATCACTACTCCTAAATCCTTTCCCTCCTCTACTGCCTCTAGCCAACATCCCTCCATCTCATAGCTAAAGTTTGTGTTGTCTTTACCTAAATGCATAACCTGACACTTTTTAGAATTAAACTCCATCTGCCACCTGTCTGCCCATGCTATCAGCCTGTCCAGGTCTCGTTGTATTCTGTAATTGTCCTTTTCACCCTGTACTGCACATGCTATCTTAGTATCATCTGCAAACTTTGATACTTTGCTACTAATTCCTATATCTAAATCATTAATGTACACCAAGGGATGGAACTGCTGTAGGAAAAAAGAAGTGATTTTCTTTCATGTATAAGATCAGAATAGCACTTCCTTTTCCTCTCTTTCTTTCTCTCTCTTTTTTTTTTTTTTTCCTCATTTTCCTTTAATTTTTCCTCAAGGGATGGAACAGCTGTAGGAAAAAGGAAGAGTTTGTTTTCCTTTCATGTATAGAATCAGAATATCACTTTCTTTTTTCCTCTTCTTTTCTATCTTTCTTTCCTCTTTTTCCCTTTCATTTTTCCTCAAGGGATGGAATAACTAGGAAAAAAAGTGTGTTTTCCTTTCATGTATAGGACCAGAATATCACTTCCTTCTCTTTTTCTCTCTCCTTTCTTTCCTCTTCTTCCTTTCATTTTTCCTCAAGGAACAGAACAGCTGTAGAAAAAAAAAGTGTGTTTTTGTTTCATGTATAGGACCAGAATATCACCAAATCAGCTTTTCTCAACAGACTACTTATATAGAGTCAAATTGTACCAGAACTATGTACAGTCTAGTCAGTGGTTGTCATTTTGGTTCCAGCAATAAAGACTCGCACTGGACACCTTCTTGGCCATGGGTGGAGTTGTGGAGGGCCGCTGGCTCCTCACCCACAAAAAATATGCCACAATTTTGTATCTGTACGTCCAAAACAATGTCAAAATTATTGCCGCTAGCAATCACTCTGCTCCGCTCTGCTTGTAGTGTGAACTTACCCTTAGAGTGTGCTGTGTGGGTGTGTTTGTGCAGGTTAATCTTTTTTTTTTTTTTTTTTTTTTAAAGGGGATGTTAAGTTTTTAGGTATTTGTGAGTGAGGTGAGGGTGTGTCAGGGTGTCAGGGGTGTATCAAGAGTGTATCCTTGTCTGCAGATTGCTTCTATTAATGGTCCTTAATCCCTTCAGTACTAGAAACATTTTTACATTGAGGTTTGTGTACTATTAGACCATTTTATTGACATTAGCAAGGGTCTATGGTGGTCAAGATTAATGGCCAGTCTTCACTTTCGAGCATGCTCGACGGGCAAACAGTGATACCAGGTCACAATAGGTAGTGAGAATGAGGGTTGATGACGTCAGAAGCAGGAAAACCACAGGCAGGGATCTGGCAACAAACAGTGCTACCAGATGTAGTTTAGCCCAGAATATCTACTCCACCGGGCAGACTGGCGGGCTAAGTTGTAAACTGATGAGTGGTGTCAAATACAGGTTCATGGATCAGTTTCACTCTGACCCTGCTGAAGAGTGGGGTGCAGGACCTGTCTCACCATGCCGAACACTGTTGAGAGGAAGGAAATAGCCTTGTGTGGGATCATTCTTGGCGTGGGTATGAAAGGCAAAAACAAGTCAGAGCTTAGAGGCGTGTGTGGTGCAAGGACTGGTTGAGGAGAAGAGGAGAGTTGGGAAGTCATGCAACAATATATCGCCAACTCCACGACAAGACTGAAGATGGTTTTATCCAGTTTATAAGAATGGATGTAAAGTTTCCACACACCTAGCAAAAGTGGAACCATACATAACAAAACAAGATACCCACTTGAGGCAGAGCGTATGTGCAAACTCACTCACAGACAGTTACCTGCTCGTTTGCCCAGTCTCCTCACTTCTGACGTCACCTTCGTGCCTGCCACTCACCCTCCTTGCTTATGTATTGGAACAGGATCTGGTATCACTGTTTGCCCGTCGAGCATGCTCGATAGTGTGGACACGGCTTTAGTCTGCAGATTGCTTCTATGAATGGTCCTTAATCCCTTCAGTACTGGGACACATTTTTACAATGAGATTTGTGTACTATTAGACCATTTTTTATTGACATTAGCAAGGGTCTATGGTGGTCAGAAGATTAATGGCCACAGTCTTCACTATTTTAACCCATTCAGTACTGGAACACATTTTTACCTTGAGATTTTTGTACCATTAGACCATTTTATTAACATTAGGAAGGGTGTATGGAGGGCACAAGATTAATGTGTGTGTGTTGTCTTTAAAATGTGTTGTTTTCAACAATACTCTCTCTCTCTCTCTCTCTCTCTCTCTCTCTCTCTCTCTCTCTCTCTCTCTTTGAATATTTGTTAACTTGAAAGAACTGTTTTAAAATATTTTGCGAAGTTGAAAATTTGTGCAGATTTTTTTGTCAGGCTGCAAATACTAAGTTGAAATTGATTTGAAATTTTGATTTTTAATTTTTTTTATATAAGTTGAAAATTTGTGTAGACTTTTAACTGTATTAATATTTGTTAACATGAAAGAACTGTTTAAAAATATTTTGCGAAGTAATTTTTGCAGATTTTTTTGTTAGGCTGTAAATTGTTGTAAATGTTTATTTTATATTAAGTTGAAAGTTATTGTGGAGTTTTCACTGTATAGATTTTACTCAGTTTTTTTTTTTTTTTTTATACTGAATTGAAATTGATTTGAAATTTTGATTTTTAATGTTTTTTTTTTATAAGTTGAAAATTTCTGTAGACTTTTAACTATTAATTTTTGTTAACATGAAAGAAGTTTTAAAGATTTTTTGTTGGCTGTAAATTGTTGTAAATGTTTATTTGAGTTGAAAATTTGTGTAGACTTTTAACTATATATATATATATTTTTTTTTTTAAGATTTCCAGGCAATGTAATAATGTAAAAAGAACTTAAATAAAAGTCTAGGGAGACTCTCGCATTTAATTTTAGCTCAAATATGCATCTGCCTCATCTCCGGAGACTCTTTGGAGTATTTTCGACTTAAGTACATTTTTAGGGTCCGTTTTGGGGTTTTTGCTCATTGTTAGGGTCCGTTTTTGGGTTTTTTGGGTTTTTTTTAACCACTTTTTTTTTTTTTTTTTTTTGGCTATTTTACCATTTTTGGCCAGTAGTGCAGCAGACGGTCCATTTAGGTTTTTTGCTTTTTTTCATTTGTTTTTTTGTCCAGTTGTGCAGTATTTGACAATTTTTCGTGTAATTTTCAATAATCAAGATTTCATTTTTTCTTGGTTTAGCTTGTTTGCTTTGTTTTCCCCCCCACTTGAATATTTTCATTTCATTTTCTCTCCATTTTTTTTGTATTGCTTATGATAAAGTTTGAAATTAAGTAGCGGGTTTTCATTTCTGGCGTGTTATTGTTTAGATAGTGTGGGAGGTTAATGGAGGCAATATTGGTGTGAGACATTGACCTAAGCCAGCTTGGTGACTACTCACTGAAACCACCCACAAATATTCCCAGGAAAGGAAATTAACCAAAACATAAAAGATTTCTTCACAATTTATTATTCAATCATGACAACAGCTCCAAGTACTGTACAGTGACAACAGGTCCAAGTACAGTGACAACACCATACGGAGGTGGAGGTGGTGGTGGTGGCAGGCGTTGAATGGCAGGATGTCTACGATGAATCTCACTGGACGACGGCGGCGGTAGTGGTGATGATGGGTGTTTGCCAGGCCGCTGCGAGAAGTCCCTCAGTGCCAGTATCGGCGACAGCAGCACGTGTTAGCGGGACGGCAGTGAAGGCCCAATACGAGGCGGAACCCATCCGCCGAGTAGCGGTAGCAGCGGCCAGGGGGGAGAGGGCCGCCGGAGCTGGAAGGGTGATGGGGAGAGGGTCAGTGAAAGCGCCGTGCGAAGCTAGAGTCCTTCCCTGATGGTGCAGGACGCACGAGATCGCTGCAGTCACGGCCTTTGGATCACCAACTCCTGTAATGGACAAAGATTAATCTATGGATCACCAACTCCTGTAATGGACAAAAATTAATCTATTACCTCCACATGAGCCACGCCACACGGTTACCATGCCACACTAGGCGGTGGCGTAGTGGATAAGGTGGTGAGCCTTAAAGCACTTCGCCATCTGTCGAGTGGTTTAAAGTTATCTACACGTCACCACGATACCCAGGTTCTAGGTGGTTACACCCATGATGAGCTTCGGGGATGACACTGCGCCACTGATGGGCTGAGCTGAACAGCGCTTCCCATACACTCATGTGTGCCTACAGGCGTTATAGGCCTTAACGTAGAAAACTAAAATACACTTAGCTGCCTCAGTCTCACTCGTCTTCCTGTCCCGTTATTTCACTTACACCCTTCTCCCTCGTTCTTCTCCCAGCGTCGCCCGTGTTATGTAGCACCTCGGCCCTTTCCCGTCCTGACACACTCACCCCTTCATTATCACATCTCCCAGGCCAGTCATGCCAGTCTCCGTAACCATCATGTCACACTCCCTACAACTTCCCACACCCGATCCTCACACCCACACAACCAATCTTGCCACACATTCATCTACCTGGTTAGTTGTATCTTCCCTGATGTCATCTGCTGGTTCTCGTCGCCAATCCGCCACTACGCAACACACATGCCTCACTGTCATCCACTCAGCCAACCAGTCTCCCTTAAGCAGCAGCAGCAGCAGCCCCACTACAGTGCGCGATGCAAGGCAGAGAGTCCTTCCCTGATCTTGCGGCGAAGGCAGAGGTGTTCGTAGTTGGCGTTCTCAGTGAAGGCGTAGTGCATGGTACACGAGGCTCATTACCGCTGTGGAGTCAGTCCTTTGGATCGTCAACTCCTGTAATGGACAAAATGAACTTGTTCACTAATTATCCTACAGCTAACACGCAACATACCCCTTAACACACTCCTTCACTGCCTCAATCAGCCTTCATATGTGCAAACTCACTCACAGACAATTACCTGCTCGTTTGCCCGCAGTCTCCTCGCTTCTGAGGTCACCGTGCCTGCCACTCACCCTCCTTGCTTATGTATTGGAACAGGATCTGGTATCACCGTTTGTTTGTGAACACGGCCGCAGCTTGCTTCTATGAATGGTCCTTAACCCCTTTAGTAATGGGACACATTTTTACATTGAGATTTGTGTACTATGAGACCACGTCATGCACGTCATGCCCACGATAAGACAGACGGACACTGGGCTGCATAGACTCGAAAGAAAGGTACTGGCGTGGTGACCGAAGAGATGTATCGGGCATGATGCCTGGGTCAAGAATGGTTTAGCTGGTGTTCTGAAGTCCTGAGCTTGCTTCGGTTCTCGTCTCCCACCCGTCACCCCCCCCCCAACCTGCTAATAAGGAAAGAGCAATTTGAGGGCAAACGAGAATATGAAACGCTGCCAGTGAACCTAACGATTGGTCCACCATCTGGATACAAACTAGCCACGCTCTTTAACTCCTTCCAAACCAACCGTTACACACACTATGCAGCCTGTCACCTATGTCACGCTCCCCAGGCCAATACCATAGAGCACTACTGCCTGGCGTGCCCCACTGTGCGCCATCTCCTGCCCCAGGGCCTGCCGCTGGATGCTGTCAGCCGCCACCTCCTACCTCACGACGTCCTGGACGAGCTACTTGTCCGCTTTCCCCGCTTTGGGGGATTTTCCTAATCCCCTTGCCCTGCGAGGCTTTCTTTGGCACTGCGTGGCCTCATGCTCGTGTGTGTTTCACTGTTTGATCTGCTGCACTCTGACGAGACAGCCAGACGTTACCCTATGGAACGAGCTCAGAGCTCATTATTTCCGATCTTCGGATAGGCCTGAGACCAGGCACACACCACACACCGGGACAACAAGGTCACAACTCCTCGATTTACATCCCGTACCTACTCACTGCTAGGTGAACAGGGGCCACACGTGAAAGGAGACATTCCCAAATATCTCCATCCGGCCAGGGAATCGAACCCTGGTCCTCTGGCTTGTGAAGCCAGCGCTCTAATCACTGAGCTACCGGGTGTGTGTGTGTGTGTGTGTGTGTGTGTGTGAATTTCTTGTTAACTTTATTACTTGTATCTATTACATCACGATGTTTGGTGCTTTTGGCGTAATAAATTAATCAAATCAAATCAAATCAACCATATACACATTTCCCACCACCACCACCACCATCACCACCACCACCATCAGGAAATGCTGACTCATTACAACACAAGAGGTGTGACATTAGCAGTAAGTTATGCAGGCTATTATGTGTGTGTGTGTGTGTGTGTGTGTGTGTGTGTGTGTGTGTCATTATCTTTAGATTTATTGATTGACATTAGCTCAGAACTTTTCCTCTCAAATTCCCAGTTATTTACGATTCTCCATAATTTCCATTATATGACACCAAGGGCGCATTAAATTAATCAATAACAACAACAACAGCCTCTCTACCTGCTTTAATTAACTCTCTAATCACCTTTTGGACAATTTGAAACTCCCTGTTCCTCATCTCTGCCTCACTGCTTGTTTAAGCCAGCACAAGTTTGTTTCATAACTCCCTCTGCATCTCCCCCCGTCTTTCCCTTAGTCTATATTTGCAACCCACAAAATATTCTAGCTAGTTTCATTTTCGTCACTACAACTCAATACAACTTAGGCTTGCGTAACAAATAATCTGTTAATGATACGTCTTTACTTTTCTTTTTCTTTTTTTCTTCATCTTTAATCGTTGATTTAGTATTTCTAGTGCGTTCAAAACACCACACAAGCAGGGTTCATTCGGAGGGAGTCGTTGGTATGTGTGTGTGTGTGTGTAATTCACCTCGGTCGCCTTCTAGTCACCCAGCCAGTCTTCCCCATTACGAAGTGAGCTTAGAGCTCATAGACCGATCTTCGGGTAGGACTGAGACCACAACACACTCCACACACCGAGGAAGCGAGGTCACAACCCCTCGAGTTACATCACCTATTTACTGCTAGGTGAACAGGGGCTACACATTAAGAGGCTTGCCCATTTGCCTCGCCGCCTCCCGGATTCGAACCCGGACCCTCTCGAGTGTGAGTCGAGCGTGCTAACCACTACACTACGCGGTGTGTGTGTGTGTGTGTGTGTGTAATTCACCACGGTCGTCTGCTGGTCACCCAGCCATAATTCCCCTTTACGGAGCGAGCTCAGAGCTCATAGACCGATCTTTGGGTAGGACTGAGACCACATCACACTCCACACACCGAGAAAGCGAGGCCACAACCCCTCGAGTTACATCCCGTACCTATTTATTGCTAGGTTAACAGGGGTTACACATTAAGAGGCCATTTGCCTCGCCACCTCCGGAATTCGAGCCCGGACCCTAGCTCTCTAGTGTGAGTCGAGCGTATACACCAATACACTACGCGGTGTGTGTGTGTGTGTGTGTGTGTTACATTGTACTCTACATATTATGTACTGTTCTGAGAGAGAGAGAGAGAGAGAGAGAGAGAGAGAGAGAGAGAGAGAGAGAGAGAGAGAGAGAGAGAGAGAGAAAATATTTTTATTCATTATAATCAATTTATTACACAGGGAAGCGTCAAACTGTTACAATAAAATAATGAAAAATATATTATCAATCCCTCCACTACTGGGACACATTTTTACCTTTAGATTTGTGTACCATTTTATCGACTATTTTATTCTGGTACTGAAGGAGTTAAGTACTACACGAAAGGTTACAACAATTGACAAAACAAAGGAAGGAGAAAGAGCGTGGCTAGTTTGTACCAAGGTAGTGGTTGGTTCGTGTCGGCGCTCCACCACGAGCTTGATATGCTCATTTATCATGAAACTGCTCATTTCTTGTTGGGAAGAGGGAGAGGAGACCGAAGCAAAGTCAGGAGTTCAGTTTGGCTACTGGGCTAGTCGACCGCCAGACACCACTCTGACACAAAGTTCTGCACGGACAATACGTCATCTGTCACTACGTGTCCAGATCGCGCAGGCCACGGTCAGTGCCTTGTGTTGTAGGGTGTGATATTATGTGCGGAGCAGCAGTGTTGGAGAGCGGAGCAGTGAAGAAATCGTATTAGTGTATGTAGGTGTTGGAGTGTGCACCTTGACACAGGCACTGTAAAGGTAGCATGCAAAGGTAGCATAGGTTTCACAAGGTTATTGGTTATGTCTGTAACTTGAGGGTGACTATATAAGAACCATCGCTACATAATGAGTGCTTACTGGCTCCAGTTGTTAATAAGGGGCAGAAACTCCTTTCAGTAATGTAGATAGAGCAACGTAGGTCCAGAATAGACTTGCGAAGGGAAATGTATGTATAGTTGAACTGGATTCGTGGACATTATAGGTACGGATGATAGTTTGCTTGTCTGTATAAACTGTAGGAGGGAAGAATAACGCTTAACCATTCAATACTGAAATGCTTTCTTGCCTTAATTCTTGCGTGTAATTAGATTTGATTGTAAAGTAAAGGGTCTTTGGGGGACAGATGCCATGAATTTTGCTAATTAGATTTTATTGTAAGGAAAAGGGTCTGTGGAGGACAGATTTATGGTACTGAAGAGGTTACATGTGTTGTGATACTGCTACTCCATAAAGTAATAGATTTGACGTTAATCAGTTTCAGATTACACTGCATTCTGGTTCCCTCGTTATAGAATAGGTCGTAGAATTATAAAAAAAAAAAAAGTTACAGAAGAGGATTAAAGGAACGAGGCTGGTTACATGACATTCATCAGGCGAGGCCGCGGTACTAGTACTTCGTAAGTGAAAAGTTATGGATATCTAACCATGAATTTAGTTTAGTGGTGGGAAAGTGAACGGTCCAGTGTCTCGTCAGGATTTAGCATTGTTGTTGGTAAGTGCTTCGCCACGCCTCGCGAGTCTCCATGCAGGCTCTTCCCATTCCATTTCCCAGCAGAAGGCACGGACTTAACCGCGGCCATGAGTTCTGTGTACGTCCCCTTGGCCGCCTGCATGCTGGATTATTCCTTTCGGTTTCGGAGACGACGCGATATGCAGAATCTGCTTCCGGGTAGCGTGCTACATGCTCGTATAGTCGTAGTTGGCGTCGACGAACTGGGCTGGTAATCTGCCTCGAATCAAGTCTCGCGGAGCAATCACGACTGGCTGCTCAAAACCCCCTCCTGTTGGGATGCGAGTGAGTTATGATAGTGGTGTAAAACAGGACGAGAAAGGTGTATTTGTGGAATAAAAGTGGAAGCAAATGGAGGAAGAGGTCCATGAGTGGTGGTTTAAAAGTTGTATGGGGGATGAGAATGGCTGGGAGGAATAAAAATGTGTGAATGGATTGTGGAAAGAGGTAAAATGGAAAGTGAGTGGAATGTGATGAAATGGAAGACGGAGGTAAAGATGGTAAGTTATTGTGACTGAATTAGGGTACAATATGAATGAGGGTAGATAAGATGTATAGGGAATGGCTGGTGTTGCTGCTGGAACTATATAGAAATGGTGAAAAGATGATTGAAGGAGTGTAGGAGTTTCTGGAGACTATATTATAGAAATAGTGAAAGGACGATTAAAGGAGTGTAGGAATGCTACATGTAGAGATAAATTAGTAAATTGGTGAACAGCATAATCCTGTTTTTGTTCCTGCTTGTTTATTCTTCGCAGGAGTTGGACGATCCAAACGCCTCGCTCTGCAGCAATTTGGAGCCTCCTGTACCATCAGGGAGGGATTTTACCGTGCATGGCACCTTCACTGCCCCCTTCCCACCCAACACCACTTACCACCGCTACCGCCACTTAGGGTGGGACTGCCTCGTATCGTACATGGTCCAACGCCCTGGCAAAGGCCTGATGTCGCACGTCCGGGGAGGGACTCGGCCTCGCGTCGTACACATCCTATCCACCTATCAGCTGCCGCCGCCTCCGGAGGGTATAGGTATATGGGTTGCCCTGCATAGCTGTGGTGGTGGTGCCATTACTGAATTGTAATAAATTGTTACATTCCCTCATTGTACCAATAATGTACTATTAACTGAATAATACATTGTAATTGTTACATTCCTCATTGTGTGAATAATAAATTGAGGTCTACACAATCTCGATTGTTTTGGTATGAGTAATACACTGTAATAAATTTTTATTCCTCATTGTGCTAGTAATGTACTTGTTATTACTGAATAATAAACTGAAATCTATCTTGTCTTGATAAATTTACCTTTCTAGAAATATTTGCCTGATTCAAGCACTCGCCTAAGCTGACTTACATCAGTGACACAAATGTATCAACAAGCTCTCTAAACAGACACTTTATGCATAAAAACAATTATAATATCAATGCCTACATACATAACATGTACAAATTTGGGCAGAAGGAAATGCAAACGTGACAGTAGAATTAATGGCCAAAATATCCTATAGCTTTAATCTCTTGCTTGTCTAAAGTTTTTGAATCTATCCTGAATAGGAAGATTCTCAAACATGTCACTTCACACTCTTCTGTCTGATCACCACCAGTATGGATTCTGTCAAGGTCGCACTACTGATGATCATCTGGATTTCCTTACTGAGTCTTGGTCATCCTCTTACAGATTTTGGTGATCTTACAGATTTTGGTGAAACTTTTGATGTAGCGTTAGATATATCAAAAGCTCTTGATAGTCTGGCATAAAGCTTTGATTTCAAAATTACCCTCCTACAGCTTCTATCCTAGTCTCTGCAACTTTATCACAAGTTTCCTTTTCAACTGTTCTATTGCTGCTGTTCTATTGCCACTGTTCCCCCTAATTTTGATTGACACTTTTCCACTTTTTAGAGAACCAGCACTCCAGTGGGCCTTTTTCTATAATCTTTTCTTTGCTTTGCCTTTGGCTGGCCCTCTTCCCTACAAAAAAAAAAAAAAAATGCAAGTGGGCATTGAGGTAGGTGTGGCCAATTCTCAGTCTAGTGACTGCTGTGTCCTCAGACCACCCTAAACCACAACCTAACTGAGCTACACTATATGAACAGAGGAGTGTAACCTTGCTGATACCTCCATCTGACCTAACTACTTCCAAACGCCTCATTTCTACATACACTCGACCCTCGAAACAACGGACCTCCCATCAACGGATTTCAGAAACTATGGACAAATTCTGGAGTCTGATTTAATCTATGGACGAATATTAAAATAAGCGCGATTGTCTGTTCCCGGCAAATTATTGTCTGGTAGGTGGCAGGTCGGTTGTGTCATCAGATGTTGGCCGTCATGTTTTATCTTCAGTCCATGCGTTTTCGACCAACAGTGAACATTGTCCAGTGCTTCGACGGCTTTTTTGTGCATTTGTACCCTTCCCTTCCCTTATTTATTAAACTAACCATGCTCATGTCATCTATTTCAGGTTATTTGTTGTACTTAATGCTTTGTAATACTGCTTGAATGCTTTCTTAATGATTACACAGTATTTAACGTACATTTTATACAGTTTTTACGTACTTTTGCAATCTACGGACAGGGTCCTGCACGCATTTGTCCGTTGTTTCGAGGGTCGAGTGTACTAGCTTTCAACATACACACAGCTCACAACTGGTTCTTTCTTTAGTAATTTAATAAATCTTTGAGGATCCCATCAAGTTCTTTAATCTAAGCTTTTTTTATTATGTTTTTTGGTACATACTACATAGTTTTACTTTTTAAATGATGAATATAAAATTGAATAATTTTTCATGCTTTGAGAATCAATTATTCACTGGTGGTGGTGTAAGGAACTGCCTTGAATACATGGATTATGCATTTGCAGTTTCCTCCCAGTCTAAATGACAGCCAAGTGGCAATAGCCAGTTGTCCCAGAGCCTTTCTAAGGTTACCTCTTACACCTTTCATAGCATGTTTACCAATATCACCAGTGTTGAACAGAATAGGCATAGCCATGGCCTAGGAACCCCAAGAGACTTCAGGTGAAAGATTGCCTACCAGTCCCAGTAAGCAGTCCCACTGCCTATCAGTTCCTCCTCATTATATCTGCATTTGTTGAATAGGCTTCCTCAGACTGTTGATGACAGCCCTGTAAATAAGAAAAGTGTTACACATTGCTTTGTTATTATCAAAAGTAATAACTCTTGGCTTTTCTGTCTCAATCTTACATTATCACCTGACACTTTTTTCCCACATAAATACATATTCAATATTCAGATCAAATACCATGTTCTACCAGTTAGTTGATGTTCTTTAGTATTACAAGCCCTTACTTCAATCACACCTTCCTCTTCAAGGTGAAAGTATATCTCAAAATACCTAGTTCATGTTAACCATTACATTAGCAACATAATTTTAAGTAAACATTTTGAGATCTATATAATTTCATCATGCAGAGGAAGGATACATATTTTCCTCATGCAGAGGAAGCTATGATTCAGAAGGACTAGTGATACTGAAGAACATCTACTAAATCAAAGGTAGGGTGTGTGTGTGTGTGGATGAAGTGAAACATTGCTAATAAAGGAAATGTGCATATGTATATAAGAAGCATCAGTAGGGAAGGAAATAAAAATATGTGTATGTGACTGTGGATGGTTGAGTTTTTAGAAAGATAATAAAAAGGAATATACAAGGAAGATTAGTGAATACAGTTAGCGAATATTGAAACTAAACAGTCTGAGCAGTACCTACATACTGAAATCATGTATCCTGCATCAACAAAGAGTATACAATAAATAAAAGGACAAAAAGTTCAGCTGAAATATTAATGGCCTGCATCCCTAAATCTGAATCTATATGTCTTTAAGAACATCTAAGGAGCCAGCAGATTTACCATAAATAATCTCTGCACATGCTTGAATCTTTCTACCATGCAATTTTTTTCCTTACTTTTGACATACTGTTTATCACTAGTCATATAGTTCCCAATTTCCTATATATGTATACTAATGAAATACTCATTCCTGAAAAAAACATAATTTTATTGAATAAATAACACCACATGGAACAAGAACAAACCTTTACTTATTCATGACACCTACAGTTGAGACTACAATTATCATACATTTGTTAGCTTTTCCTCACCAATACACTACAGAGCAGCTACTTACTCAATAAGGTGTGAGCCAAGAACCAGGCAAGGTGGAGGATCAGCCAGAGGACCTGTGATCACTTGGATGAAACTGTTATACATCAATTAAAATTTGGACCTTTTAAGTGAGAATTATTTTCTTGATTGCAGTTACTTAAGTTTGATATCATTAATTTCAGTGAGGTTATACAATTACCAAACTTATCTCTGAATACACTTTACTCTTTCCATCAATCTCTACATATTTACAATAAATATATTATGCATATATCTCTCTATACAAAATTAGAAAATACTATAATTATCACAATATAATGACTCAGTAAATCATACCCAATAAACCATTTCAATCACAAAATGAATCGACAAACATTTCCAATCCCTAGTATACTGTAGTAGATTTATAGTTACTTCCAGTAAGTGCATAGGTTCATGCTGTTCAGCATCATAAACTATGTAGCTCTTATACAGCCAAATTCAAAATTTTGCACATGGCTTCAAAATTTTTCATATGGGTAAGGTCAATATCAAATGTCCCCAGCACTCATAGTAACCTAAGCACCATATAGTACCATGAAAATCTGGATACAGAGAGAGAGAGAGAGAGAGAGAGAGAGAGAGAGAGAGAGAGAGAGAGAGAGAGAGAGAGAGAGAGAGAGAGAGAGAGAGAGAGAGAGAGAGAGAGAGAGAGAGAGAGAGAGAGAGAGAGAGAGAGAGAGAGAGAGAGAGAGAGAGAGAGAGAGAGAGAGAGAGAGAGAGAGAGAGAGAGAGAGAGAGAGAGAGAGAAAATGTTATCAAATATATAATTTATAGACTTTTTACCAAAGGTAATGTAAAAGTAAATGCAGTTAAAAAAACTACAATTATGATTAACTAATAGAATCTATTACCAATAAATTTCTATTGTATGACACACCCACAAAATTGCACTAAGAAAGAAATGTTTAATTAAATAAGGGCTGGCTACAAAACTCTGAACTGCAGCTGCTCCTAGACTATGCATTTTCAACACAAGACTTGGTAATACAACTTGTCTCAGTGTTTCTAGGTAATTACATACAACACAACCTTTGATACTTTTTGGCTAAATACTCTTATCATTGAATAATGACTATGGACAGCTGTATAAAGCATGGCATGGATGGTTTAAAAGGTCATTCTACATGCCATTCAGATCTACATTACTAAAATTCATACTAAGATATTTTGATGGTTCTCATCTATATTATTAAAAGCAATGTTACTAATGATGAACAAGAAGTTACCAACTGTTGAGTTTGGTGTTTAATGATGGTAGCAAGAAAAAAATTGACCTCTGCTATTCATCTGCATAATTTCCTGCTGCAGAGACAGTAATCAGGCTAGGAATGTGCAATTTCAGTAATCAGTTACAAAAAAGTTGCATAACTTTTTTAAAACTGTGTTTAGTTTTCTCTAAACACCTACAATGCTTTTTAGGAAAAGCATTTCTTTCAGTAAAGCCCGCGTCCCTCACAGTATGATGCGAGGCGAAAGCCACACAAATAAGAATAACTTGCACTTTTTGCACAATAACTGACAAATCCCGTGGCTCATAACAGCTGTGAGATGGGCACATGACATTATTTAGATTACAATAAGCATAGCAAGACCATCTAACAATATACCATGTTGCTATCAAACATTTTTTTCCAATTCCAGTATGACACTAGAACGATGGCCACACAACCCACGCTATAAAGATAAAATACTACTTGAAGGTACATCATTAACACTACAGTGTTCAACAACAGACAACCACAGGACGACAACTGAATGAATTACACGAATGCCACCCGACAAATAAGCGCTACACAACCGCTTTTTTCTGGAGTTCAAGCCTGTATACCAATTATCAATTGTGGGCCCACACTTGGCTGTCACAGTTCCACAGTAGCATCTACCAATGTCACAGTGTTGCATCCCATGCAACATGATCCTTCCCACATCACTCCCTGCAGGACATGCCTGGTCACATGGCCCTTCCCATGTCTCCCAGCAGAACTCTGATGAGTACTACATCAATAAACTTGAAGTGAATAGTCTGCTGATCAACAACCTCAAAATTTAACTATATCTAACCCTCATGCTCAACATTGACCAACAACAAAAGAAGTGAAGGAGGATGGCCTGTAAGTGGTTTGTTAGGTCGTGGATTGCGTAGAGTGAACAATATGGCCATTATCACCAACTTCAGCCACACCTCTGAGAACATGGCCCTGATTCCTACAGATATTACCTGCAGGTTGACCACGCCATGTTCAACGAAATATTGAAGCAAATTAGACATCGAACAAGTAGACAGAACATAAATTAGAGGAAGGCACTAAAACCAGGGCTACATTTGGCCATTACAGTGCACATCATGGCCACAGGGGAGGCCTACAAAATCTTCATTGACTCATCATGTTTATCATGTTATTATCATTCAAGACTCAATTTGCAACTGTGATTTACATCAGTGTATTGTGTAGATTTTGTTGTAGGTTCATTATGTTATTGTCCAATCATCAGTCAGTTATTGTGGTATCATCTGGATTGTTGTACAGTTTTTAAGAGGCCACAAATATGACAACTATGCAATGAATACAATGAATGCCACATGGCAATCGCAAGAATGTACACTAATAGTGATACGATGGGTTTGTAACAATTTTTTTTTTACAAGGAATCGCAAAAAATAAGGGGTGTACGATTTATTCAGGATGAAATGGGAAAAATCCATAACTAACACGATATGCCCTAGACTGTTTCACGAAACTAGAATTTTTTTACATGCTACGAGATGGTTAGATTTAAAAAAAATTTCTGCAAGTCATGCTGATTCATGGCACAGTCACCTCACATCATCTGTGTGGGACACGGCCTTAACAGATGCTTTAGGACAGCTTGTCCAAAATTCTACTTTAATAATCATAAAAATGTAGAGTCAACCATTACAGGCACTACACTGTTACCTCTACATATGCTTGGAGGTCATAATGGATGATAGTAAGAACACATGCTAGCTACATGTGTATACTTGAATGTTTACTACAGTATCAGTTTACACTAAGACTACAGGTAGAGCTTCAGATGTTGTTCACAAGGTGGAGCAGACATTGTCAATCAGTTATACTGTATTTTGGTGCTCAAACACATTCAAAAAATAGACAAAGGTTTCTAAATTAAAATCATGATGAAGGAGAAACATTTCATCATGAATTCAAGTGCATCTTAATAAGAAAGTTATTAACACTAGAAAAACACTAAAGCAAGGGTAGTACATCATTATGCTCATATTACTCATCCAATAGTACACAAGACACTCAAAAGGAGGTGCATTTAAATCAGATTAATTTTTGTCTATGTATTTGAAAAAGATGTTGGGGAAGGCACCAAAAAGAAAGAGTGGCTAAAACTGGCTGGGCAACAGTTAAGAAAAGAGAGGTGAGGTAGTATGTAAGAGATAATGTTAAAAGTATCTGATCTTAGGAACCAACTTAAGCCAAGAGCAACAAGGCATTAAGCATAGCTGACCTTAGTGTACATGTGACTGACTATCATCCTCCTCGCTGGCAGAGTGAGTTGCCGTCAGGGAGCTGGTGTGCATGGTTATGAATTGTGTTTGTTGTATTTCATTTCAAGATTTCAGATTAAAACATGTTAAGCAATGATGTTTCTACACATGCCATTTTAATGGATGATCTGAGTATGTCGAGAATAGTAATGAAAGTTTTGCATGAGTTGTAACTGGATGCACTGAAGTACACTAATAGTAATTCTGATCTCCACAAGACTGCGATCACTGGTGGCAATGGTTGTGAGGACATGGCACAAAGACCAAGGCTACATTATTAGAGTTAAAATTTCCTACATCCTTAAGGCCATAGAAAGAAAATCATGCTAATTAGCATCATGAATATGCATCAATTAAGTGCAAGAGACCAAATGAGTGTGAGTCAAACAACTGACACCTGCATCAAGACATTCTATTCTATCCTTGATCAAGAATTACTTTTGTTAATCATATGAAATTACTACTTAAAGTTATCAGGCTTTCTATGTACTCTTCAGATATGTTCCTTGTGTGTGTAATTCACCTCGGTTGCCTGCTGGTCACCCAGCCAGTCTTCTCCATTACGGAGCGAGCTCAGAGCTCATAGACCAATCTTTGGGTAGGACTGAGACCACATCAATACACAACACACACCGGGAAAGTGAGGCAACAACCCCTTGAGTTACATCCTGTACCTATTTACTGCTAGGTGAACAGGGGCCACACATTAAGAGGCTTGCCCATTTGCCTCACCGCTTACCGGGACTCGAACCCAGCCCTCTCGATTGTAAGTCGAGCGTGCTAACCACTACACTACGCGGTGTGTGTGTGTGTGTGTGTGTGTTTCACTGTTTGATCTGCTGCAGTCTCTGACGAGACAGCCAGACGTTACCCTACGGAACGAGCTCAGAGCTCATTATTTCCGATCTTCGGATAGGCCTGAGACCAGGCACACACCACACACCGGGACAACAAGGTCACAACTCCTCGATTTACATCCCGTACCTACTCACTGCTAGGTGAACAGGGGCTACACGTGAAAGGAGACACACCCGGCCGGGGAATCGAACCCCGATCCTCTGGCTTGTGAAGCCAGCGCTCTAACCACTGAGCTACCGGGCGTGTGTGTGTGTGTGTGTGTGTGTGTGTGTGTGTGTGTGTGTGTGTGTGTGTGTGTGTGTGTGTGTGTGTGTGTGTGTGTGTGTTTTATGGTTTCCAAGCTTAAAAGCCCACTGAAACAATCCTGATCTGAGAGGTGCAAGGCCAGAAACTTGATGGTATAGCTAGTAGCTATTTTAAAGTGCATATGCCTTTCAAGAAATATTTTTAGCAATGGAAGGACAACTGAATTAACTGTAGTCACAAGTGACACATATTAAGGGTAGAACTCAAAAGTAATTCTTTTTCCAAGCCTAAGGTCATATACTCTTGGGATATTTCATTATAATAATAGACACAATGTTATTTTTTTCCTTTCAGTCCAAGTTTCCATGTTTTACTCAATGACACACAGATACACACACACTGACTAATTTAGATGATATTTCTAGGGAAAAACTAAATTGATGTGGCTACAAGATTGGTATACAAGTTCTGGCCACTTGTCCATGATACCACTGCAAGTCTTGGATGTGCTAAAATCTGTAATGAATGTGAAGATGAGGAGCAGCCAGGATATTGGTGGTAAGAATGGATACTTAAGCTTAGGAGTAATAATAAATACCATAAGGTATAGTGTACACATGAATGTAAGGCAATGGTGAGAGAATAGGTGAGTAGATGGATGGGATACTTGGTGTAGTAGAAGGCAGCAGGAGTGATTGTGTCCCCAAAGAGTAGAGTTCCACTGGGGTGTAAAGAGGCACTCGTGTTTGGGTTGCATCCACTAGAGGGGACAAACACTCTTCTGGTGCTGTCTTTTGTGCCAAAAGAAAATTTCTTTCCTTCAAAATATACCAACATGTTGAGCTAGAAAAATACTTAGACAGTCAGTTTAATAAACAACTGGTCTAAATGTTCTCCACCCCAAGTTGTGCCTGAATATAGACACATCTAAAATAACCTTCCAGGCTACCAACAATGTGATACAAGTACACTGTTGGATTTAGTTGCCCTACACCAGTTGTCACTCAAGTCTGTTGCTCCTGGTGATAAGTGGAAGTCCAAAGTTTGACTAAAGTTATCACAGTAGGGTGTTTCTGTCCATACATCATTCTGATGTCTGGGCCAAGAGAAGTTAGTGACATATTTATGAAAGCACCAGACATCAGAGGTCATACGGCACTATGGCAATGCAACAAAAGATAATGAATGTGTTATAATAATGTGATAAGGATGATGATAAACTTAATGTTGAGTTGAACAGTCATTATGTAATGTTAAAATAAAATGCAAACCATGATGTGATTGGTGAAAATAAAACTATCACTGACTTATAAAGCAGAGGTTTCTTTTCAGATTAAAAGTCTTGACCTGATGCTAAATTGTAGGAATTGAGTTTCTTCACTGTTTCTTAATAAATATATATATAAAGCACAGCAGTATTGAATATTATGCAAACTTTCTCATATAGTTAAACATTGTCTAACCATATATTTAAAGCAATTAAATCTCTCCATTTTCATGGGTGGTGAGATAAAAATACTGTACAGTAGTCAGTTCTATTCAAAACCTGCAGTAGGTTGCAATGATTATGTATGATATCAAACTATGTTGCACATGTAAGTCAAGTGGAAAACACAATTTCAAGAATCGTAACAGCAGCAGACCTCTTCAGTGGGAGAATCATAGCAAAGAGCTCTTTCAGCTTTAAAAATTCATGTGTTTATAAAATTAATGAAGAGAAAAGAAATTATAAATAAAAAATGTAGTGAATAATCTTGTTTGGTGAAATTAGACAAAATGTAAAAGAAATGCACATATGACAGTACATATACTCTTTTATATAAGACTAGATACACTTTTTCCCTACCTTTTATTTTTAAACTGGACTCATTATGATCAATAAGCACACAATCAGTAGTATTATGTGAAGATTTTGATACACAAGAAGCACAAAAACAGTACTGCTCAGTGACCACAATAGTCTGATATAACCAATACCTTCCCATGGCAAGGGTCAAATTTCTGTTAATCTTCACCTCAAGTATGACAAGAAAGTTGATGTGAATACTTGTGTAGTGGAATTTCTAGGAAAATTGTAAGGTTTCTATTAATGAAGGGTACTGATGAGTTTTGCTGAACCTTTCACTGTTTAATGCTAAAATTTGGATGTCTCCAAGACTGAGTGATATTCTACTGCCCTTAAGTATGATGGCTGCTGGCTAATGAATGGTTATTCTGATTCATGCAATAAATCAGAGTTGATTTTGTCAATTTCTGTAGCATGCTCAAACGAAAAAGGCAACATTTTTTGGATCTCAAATAAATATTCTCACAATCTGTACTGAATATAATCAGTTAACATGCCTATGCTAAGCAGTTTCCTTCAAAATGAAGTCTTTTAGAAAATTGTAGAATTATACTTTCATGGAACATTCTGATAATGAATTGCACTGTTCTTTCATTTCAAAAGAGCTAGATATTTGAGCTTCTGTTCTAGTGTCATGAGAGGCACTACTAATACAAATTGCATCACAGGAGATAAATGGCTTAGAAGTGATGGAAGTCACGTAAAGGAAGAAAGGCGGTGTGTACACTTTGTAGATGGACTCTTAAATAATAAGGATGCATGCCTGACTCCACGATGGTACACTGAAGATGGACACAACAAAAGGTGATATATAGTACCAGAAAGATTCTACATAATCAATAATAAATATCTATGCATCACAATTTAGCATGTGATAAACTGTTTAAATATGCAAATAAGTTAACACTGTCATATTATATAGGTAACATTTTTGCTATATTTCTATTATGAATCCAGGTACTACAAGATATGACTACAGTGACTAGGTCAGCTGCAAACCACACCATTAGAAATAGAGAACAGTACACTACATGTCCTCCAAACACTAAATTTTTACAGCCAACACAGAAACAATAAAAACACTGACCAACAAACACATTTATCTATACTACTTAACATTTTCATTACCAGCTCAACACAGCTTGGTTTATGTTTTATAGGTAGACTTTATTATTTTTTTCAATGGTATACTTTTGAAATATCAATTTATATCAGGAGTAAATTATGCAACAAAGCACACTTTCAAAATCTGATAATAATTCAACTCTTCACCTTTTTGATGTGACACTAATCAGTAATGCAAATCTACATGATAATTCATCACATATGGTTCAATGGCCATAATATTATCACATGTATCCAAATTGCTCAATCACTTTGTGATGATACTGAGGTCACTCTGTGTCTTCCATAGGGTGGAACAAGAGGTACATGTCTCTTATTACCACTGGGTGGGTTGCTTATAGACAGTACAGGTTTTGGCATTGATTTGGAAACTAGCTATACACTCCTTGGCACTCATTCCATCACTCTTTTACAATATCAGATGAAGTTTCTCTCTCTCTCTCTCTCTCTCTCTCTCTCACATGATATACGAATGTAATTGACTGTGGATTAGTTCTATTTTCCTTTACGGATTGATTTTTGCTTGTTACCTGAGGCCTTGAATGTTACAAGTCTGCAGTGTTGATGACTCTTAAGGTAACTTCAAATGACTGCTTCTTTTTTCTTGAATTTCTTGCATTCACCAAGTGTAACCGACTTTTACATGTGTGCAGGTCATGACATCTTTTTAAAGGTCTGGGATTTGTCAAGGGCACAAAGGTTTGGGAAACATCAAAATGCTACTCCCAAAAATTAGGTTGGCTACTTTATTTTCTGAGGTGTTTTTACCGTTCCAGCAAATAAGATGCAACAGTAGCTTTAGTAATTTTGTTTCCTGCATCTGACAGAATGCTTAAAACATTCCATATTTATCCTTTCATGAAGAGATCAAGCTTACCCTGTGTACTGGTATTAAATTTGATGTGGTTCCATGATGTATAGATGATGTTACAATGAATCAGTTGAAGAAAGCAGGCAGATGCAGATTTGGCACTAAGTCTTGGAGACATACAAGTTACAGTAATACTTCGAGATACGAACGCTCCAACATACAATTTTTTTTTATATAGGGCAAAAAATTTCATATAATTTACGCCTCGAAATACGAAGATATTCTTAAGATACGAATAGCCATTGGTAGGTGGCGCAGCGATCACTTGGCTACCCACGTCCACCTGAACATTCAGTTCGCGTTGTGTATTGTTGTTCATCCTTTGTGCATGTATGTGTCTGTGCTCCTCGGCAGTGTGTATTTTTTCTTAAGTTTTGTGAACTCAAGACCTTGTGATCATGGGTTCCAAAAGTAAAAATAAGAAGGCTGAAACGAAGAAACTTATAAGAGTCTTGCAATGGATATGTAACACAAGATAATTGCTTAGAATAGTCTCGCAATGGATATATAACACAAGATAATTGCAAAATATGAACATGGTGTGCGTATCTGTGACTTGGCCCTGTGCGCTAATGCTAGTAGTAACTGTAAAATCAAACCATTGTTGGTGTATCATTCTGAGAACCCCTGGTCCCAGGTCATGTGGCATGCCAATAGTAAGGCATGGTAACTCGCCAATTCCACCTCCTTACTACATATACGAAGTTCTATCACAGCGTTTGTAAGTAGAAATGCAAGATGGGAGTTTTCGCTCACGCTAACGCAGCAGGTTTGGCAAGAAACACACAAAATAGCCTGTATTCACATACTGATTACACTTGGAAATTCAATAAACGAGTGAGTACAAATGATGTTCTGCCCACAAGCAACTCTTCCTCTTAGCAATGCAAAAAACCAGAAATCTCTAGATGCTATGGTTACCACAATATATCAGGTTGAATGAGGTGGTATCGTTGGTGTTCATGGCCTTGCGTCCGATCGGGTTTAGCGGCCTTGGCTAGAGCGATAGAAAACGGGTCCCTCGTATCTCTCTCTCTCTCCTGTCGCCTGTTCTGATACCACTCTCATTCAAATGTTGTCTCCCCGCTACATGGCAAGAGACCCGAGGTGTAGAAGTAAGGCGCGTGGGAGAGGTGGCGGAATCAGACACTGTGAAATCACTGTCGCTACCACCATCCATCGTGGGAGTTGGTGACAGTGACGTATAGCATATGTTTACTCCTGATGAATGTTGCCAGCTCACAAGCAAAGATGAGAAGAAAATGGCCAAAATATAGCCCAATAATGCCTAAACGTCTATCGACGTGCCCAAGTCTTGCGTGATGAACGTCTATCAATGTGTCCTGAGTTTTGCTGGTTAAGTTGTTATTTTGGGCAATGTAGTACATTTATATCATGCATACAACAATAAACATTGTACAGAGTGTTCGAAAAGTCACTGTGCACTTTTCTAATAATTTTTTTTTATATTTCAGATTTCGACCTCAATATGGTTTTAACAACTGAAGAACGTGTATGGCTCGTCGAACACGTATTCCGAGAGGGTGGTAGATACACAGATGTGGTGCGACAGCGGTTTGCTGAAAAATTCCCAGATAAACCTGTTCCACATCGCAACACAGTTTGTAACCTTGTTGATAAGTTTCGGGAAACAGGATCAGTGGATGATGCCGAACGCTGTGGAAGGCCAGCAAAGCTATTGGAGGAGAAACTGTTGGACATTTCTGACAGTATGCTGCAGAGTCCATCAAAATCATTACGAAAATTAGCTCAGCAACATGATATTGGTCTTGCAACTGCTCATAAGGCCATCAGAAGGGAATTAAAGCTCTTCCCATACAAAATAATGGCAGTACAAGAACTGAAAACCACTGATCATGAGAAATGATTACGCTATTGCAGATGGTTTAATTGATTTATCGAAGAGAATACAGCTGATGTGTTGGGTGTGACCTTTTTCACCAATGAAGCATGGTTCCATCTCTCAGGTTACGTTAATTCGCAAAATTCAAGATTGTGGTCATCTGATAATCCTCAGTTTGCACGAAACACCCCTACATGATAAGAAGGTTGGTGTGTGGGTTGCGATTTCCAGACATAGAATTGTTGCCCTATTTTCTTTGTGAACACAATAAACAGCGAGCGCTATTGTTCGGATATTCTTCACGCCTTCATCGGTCAGATGACAAGTGATGAAATCAATTACTAATGGTTTCAACAGGATGGTGCTACTGCCCACACATCTGGCAGATCTATGCATTTATAAAGGAATTCTTTGGAGACCGCATTATTTCGCACGACGTGTGACCCCCACGTTCACCAGATCTGAATCCACCAGTGTATCGAGGTCGTCAGCGCACGCTGGATGACTTGCAAGCAGCAATAACAGCATTCATTCAGTCTATTTCAAGCGAGCAACTGATAGCGGTGTTTAGAAACAGAATAAGAAGGGTCTAAGCCTGTATTGATGCTAAGTGGGGTCACTTTCAACGTAATTTATAATTGTCATTCATATTTACCTCCTGTATTCTATATTGAAACATATATGTTAATAAATATGTAAGTGCACAGTGACTTTCCGAACACCCTGAATTTATCTTATATATTAAATCTATATTTGGTTTGTATTTAAAACATTTTAATTTTTAGGGGAGGCAAATTCGTATCACTAGAACAATTTAATTCTATTTCCATTAATTTCTATGGGAAAAATTGATTTGATATATGATTTTTTTTATTTATCGTCACAGAACTAATTAAATTCGTATGTCGAAGTACCACTGTATTTACCTTAAAGAGGAATATAACTCCATTGGTATTTCTTCAATGCTTGGTGCAATTTCACAAACCTACTGCCATATCCACCTCAATTATCTTTTTACAATTTCTATCAATTCATAATAATGGCATCTCTTGTGCTTCACTATTACATCTTCAAAATTTTTTTGTGCAATCAAATAATGTGGTATCTTGAGATACAAGCTGCTTGAGATACAAGTTTTTTGATATACGAGCTACAATTTGATCATTTTTCTATTTTGAGATACAAGCAAAATTTTGAGACAGAGTCATGCTTGAGGATGTTGTCGCTATAATCAGCGGCTTGGCGCATCAGTCCAGCCTCAGCTGAGCTAGTATCTACATGTTTCCCATGGATCTCAAGCACTGTGATTCTTTTATCATATTCACAGTATTTACTAACCTTTTTTATTGTCTAAATAAAGTGCTGTTTTAATCTATGGTTTAATGTTTACGAGTGGATGGTGACTGCAGCCTTTCCTCCCTTCCTCCTCCTCCTCTGCTATTCACCATCATTAGCCAAAAACATGCGTCTCCAAGAAAAGAACACTAAATAAACTTTTGCTGTTATTTCATATATTTTCATGCTTGTGTACGTCACTGAAAAGGCTAAACAAATTTCTCCTATCTCTGTCTACCTCCTCCACTAACGCTTATCACGGAGGGAGGAAAAAATGTACACAAACCTCTACACCAGCCTCTCTCTCTCTCTCTCTCTCTCTCTCTCTCAAAACTTCATTTATTCAATGAATAATGTTTACAGAATCATCAATGAGCTCTTCTGTGATTACTAGAGCACCTAGTGTTCTGTGGGTGGCTACATTTGTACACTCCAACTGACTGACAGTCCCAAGTGAGGGTTGGGAATGCAATAAGGTAATGTCCCATGGAATGCACTCTCCGAGATAAATATACTTTATACAAGTAGTTTATATATTTATATTTTCTTCTGTTATGTTTTATTATGCTTCTGTGCAATAATTATTATTCATAAATAGCTTTTCTTACTTAAAAACACATAAAAAAAATAAGGGTGCTCTTTTTGGAGGCTGGAATGGATTAATGCATTTCAATGCATTTCAATGGGAAAAATTGTTTTGAGATACAAGTTTTTTTGAGATATGAGCTCCGTCAAGGAACGAATAAAACTCATATCTCAAGGCACCACTGTAGTTTCTGGATAATGTCTACCCTAACCTACAGTCCCTAATCATGTTCCACTCAGGACTATGATATGAAACCTTTCAGTTCCATTACTTCTGTTAACAATCATTTATAATATGTTACAATCCAATGAATTGTTGGTAATACTTAAGCATCTAAATGACAGATAATAAGTCCTTAAAACTTTCATGCTCAAGAGATTCATTTAATACTTAACCATTCTATTATAAATTTACATGAAACTCTCTCGCTCTCTCTCTCTCTCTCTGTCACATATATATATATATATATATATATATATATATATATATATATATATATATATATATATATATATATATATATATATTTTTTTTTTTTTATTTCAAACTCAGTTGTTGTCTTATTTTGCCTCTGACAATTCTTCCTCTTTCCCCCCCCCTCTCTCTCTCTCTCTCTCTCTCTCTCTCTCTCTCTCTGATCCCAAGTAGCTACCCTACAGTTACTATGTAAGCAATCAATCATGGTACAGAATCATTTGTGTACATATTGTTTATGTAGCACTATCACAATTATGCATACATGAAGAATATTCATGTCCTTAGGAATAAGTTGTACAGTGTTTTTGTTATTTTATGCTTTTGGGGTTTTGATATCAAAGTATCCAACCCAAGATGGACTTAATATTCTCACATTAGTTTTTTCACATAATAATTATGACCATCTTCATCAAAAGCTTTCAAGATAGAGGAATATTCCTCCAGATCCTCAAAATACAGTGTTTTTCTTCATATAAAACAGTTTCTAATATTTCAGAAACATGTCTATACACAATAACTAGAATAGCTGGAGCTAATGCAAAAGTTGGACAGTCAAACTAAAAACTATTCCATTTGGGTCTTGATAGCCATCTTGTGCCTTACCCATTCTGTTAATTGCTCAATTCTTGGCCATTCCTGTGCTATCATATATTTACAGTCTCACTTTGTTAGCCACATATAAACATTGTGTTTTAAAACTCAAATTATTAATATAAATAAATACTCATTAAGGTCTTTCCTGATTACACACAGGTAATCATACTGTGTATATTCATTTCCGTCTGTTTTTTTTCTTTTCTTGAACACTTACATTTATTCATTACCATTTCAAAAATATAGCTCAGTAAAACTTTTGTAATAAATGCAATTATTTACATATAATACAGTGCATGAACTAAATACTACTAAACAATATGAAACACATGTATGAGAATCAGTGGGTAGGTAACTTAACAAATATTACGTGATAAACACAACAATGAGGTCTCAAGATACTGTGGTAATTCATTCTCACATGGCCAATCACTAAAGACATAGTGGGAGCAAGGCCCATGAAGCTGATTGACGTACTGTGCATGTATTTGTTGAATTTGATACATTTATTCGTGGTGAAGGGCTTCTTCATGAAGGATGCATTGCTGAGACAGTGCACCCTGACTAGGTCTTTGAGTGTTGCAGGCAGTATAAAAAATTTCATAATTATATATGACATCACTTGTTCTGCATATTCTAGAACTCTGATATTCCTTTGGCTACCACACACAAAATATATTTTAACCACAGTTAAATAGTACTGGCATTCTCAAACAATCATGTTACTTAACTTATTTTTCCTTTTTAGGTTAATTTTTCCTGAATAAGAAATTTATGTAAACATATCCTTTACCCAAGCATCATTATAAATATACCATCAAACATGAATTCTTCCTTAAATTGCTGCCTAATAGGTGGTAGAGTAAACATCACTAACAATACATACAGGTATCATCTCCATTATGCACTGTACATCTCTGTACATTTTGAAGTATCACCATTGATTACATAAATATAGAGAATACTAAGTCAGCAACATTAACAACATTTATGGCATGGTGCTGAGGTACATGACTTGTGGCACATGATATGACATTCACTACTCAGAACTCCTACCATAAGGATTTTGATCTTACATCCATGCAATATCACTGTACTTTGGGGCCTCAGGTAGAACAAGACATAACAGCAACTAATGAATATTAAGTGTCAACAAGAACAACAATGATAATGACAGATGAAACATGGTTTTAATATTCTGTACAAAAAAATTCACTTTTAATAAAAAGTATAGGTTTATACCAAGTGTTGGCCAAATCTAATTTGGTGAGAATTGCCAAACTGAAAAGGCACTCAAGATCAACAAGAAAATATTAAATTACAGTTTGCATAGAAAGCATTTTCATGTAATGGTAAGACTATAAAAGATTATGTAAATGCAACAAGTTCAGTATGAATGAGCAAGTTCATTACTTTTCTTGAATTGGATTCACATCCCAGACAGCCTCAAAAGGGGGAATTTTGTTTACACCTTGTACAATTTTGAGATTAAAAATCCATTTATGTACAAGAAAACCATGTTAGTAAGGATGACCATATTTTAGCATTATCTTAGATTTAACTGCCAGGATGAAAATAGACTTTGTTTTGACATGTGATTAAATATTTTTGAATTGCTGCATGTTCCTAAAGCAGCATTCTTCTTTTACATGATGACAAAAACACATCACATTTCCAATTGTAAAAAAAAATCTAAAATTCTTGAGACTGATTTTAACACTCAATATAAAGGAACCAATTATTTTGAAAAACTCTTTCAATTATGAAAAATGTAATATAAGTAATCTATAATGTACATTCATTGCAATGCATCAGTCTGATATTGTCATTCATTGACACTTTCATACATTAATTATATAGACATTCTGAAATAGGAACATCATCTTTAGTTAGTTGTATATGTAGTATTAGTGTTATCTACAGCAAAAAAAGTATAAAATTCCAAAAATTCCAAAATTTTACCTGTGAAGGCAAAACTAAACTAGGTAACCATAACTTCAGTAAAAAAAAAGAAAAAAGAAAAAACATCCTATTTATTTGTTTGAAACGCCTCTTCTTAACTACTTTCCTCTGGGGATGGTCACAATACTGTACTACAGAAAAATCTAAGCTTACTTCTGTCATTGCATTCCTTCCATGAAAGATAAATCCTCTCATCCTCTTACGTCATCCTTTTTCTCACATATCCTAGGAATTTGCCTACCCTGCAACACTGCACCATTTCAATGGGGATCATCCTCTTTCATCCACTTTCTATTTCTCTAACTCTGGTAGATTTCTCCTGATATATATATATATATATATATATATATATATATATATATATATATATATATATATATATATATATATAAATAAATATATATATATATATATATATATATATATATATATATATATATATATATATATATATATATATATATATATATATATATATATATATATATATATATATATATATATATATATATATATATATATATATATATATATATATATATATATATATATATATATATATATATATATATATATATATATATATATATATATATATATATATATATATATATATATATATATATATATATATATATATATATATATATATATATATATATATATATATATATATATATATATATATATATATATATAGGCAACAACAAATATAAGTGAATATTATGTTTTGGCACACTTACTAATTAGCAACAAAAACAAATAACTGGAAAGTACAAAATAATGAAATTTCTTAAACAAAACAGTACCACATAAATCCTTAATTTATTCTATTTTTTCAATTAAACTCGAAAGCTTCCATTTAAATAGAAAAGAGTTTTTTGTCTCAAGTTCCCAAATTCAATTAGAAAGTTACATAATTATTTGATACTGATGGGTTTTATTTGGAACCAACACCTTTCAAAAATTAACCTTTTAAAACATTCTTCACTTGCAATTTCCAACTGTTTAAAAGTTGGAGTGCTAATATTTATGATAATAATACATCTGAGGATTTATCCATCAAGAGTTACTTAGAAGCATCTGTGCATGTTTACAGTTACAATGTGTATGTGGATTAAATATTAAATGAATCATTAAAGCCATAAACAGTTCCCTAATCATTTTTAACCTAGCCAGTTTCATTGGATAGACAGTGCCTTCCAAAGGTTAATGCTATATGTCTTTTCTTTAGACCATTCAGCTTCCCAGCAGCAATATTGTGTTAATTCCAAGTACATACTTCTAGTGGATAGAGCAACATAACTTCCATCATTGCAGTCTTTAAAATGTTGTATGCCTAGAGTTTTCAACAAAAGTACTGTTATATGAGGAATGTTATCTAGCTGGTTCACCACTTGAAAGCTACATGACATTATGATACATAAAGATTATGACATAACAATGGTTTTGCAGTGCACAGTAAATTCCTGAAAAGTACCATGTGATCACAAATGATGAGAGAAAATAACATCAAGCCCAGTCATGAATGAAAGACTTTGCTGTGTCAGAAAAGGGATCTTCTGCACCCTCCACTTCACAGCCAAGCTTGGGCAGTTTTGTACTGATTATTTCATGGTGGATATGTGCTGCTCAAGGACTTGAACCTTTGTTTAATGTTGTGTAAGCATATCAAATAAATTAATGAACAAAATAAAAGATATGATGAAGTGAAAATATAAAAAAATCTGGACTGTATAATGTAAATCTTGAGACCAGGTTTTCAGGAATAAAAGATGTGAAGCATGAATCTGGCCTTATTTTTGTAATTATGTTTGACTCTATGCTATATAATCAAACATGCAATTTCAGCTTCAAGGCAAATAGATGTCTCTTATTTTTCCTTTTTCTTAACTTCAAACAATACTAAAAATTGATTTTTTTGACCAATAAGAAATTTACACCAAGACAGTAATGCAATCAGGATTATCCTTTTCAAAATAATCACTACACATTACAGTCAGCCATCACATTAGTAATGTGGCCAATTTCTACCAATACACTGGACTACAAGCTACATAATAAAGTAAGGGAGGGGGAAGGCATAAAGGATCTTTAGGGTCAACACAACAAAATCATGAAATTAACTGAAGATTTTCTATAAACTTGAATTAAATGCATATGTACATGATGATATTAACTTATTTTTTAATCATTAAATTCGGTAAATCACCAGATAATAATTTCACATACTTGAGTCTCCATTCACTCCTGAGCTATTGTTCATAAATAATAGTAGCTATCTGAAAGACCCAAATACACACACAAAAACAATGATGCTTCAGTGCTGAGTCTTGTCAGCAACACACAAGGCTACACCAACACACACCAGGCCAGCACCAATCCAGGTGGTCCGGCTAGTGGTGTCCTCACCTAAACAGCGGCCAGCCACTGTTGTCACCAGGAAAGTGAGGCTGTTGCTGAGTGGCACCGCTAGGGAGAGGTCAGCATTGCCCAGGGTGTATACAAAAAGCACGCTGCCCAGCTGGTTGAGCAAGAATGGACAGACATAGCTCAGACGTGTTGCCAAGAACTTGACCTCATGTATGGTCTGGGGAAAAGTACTGCTCTTATTCCTCAATCCTAAATGGAAAATCAATCCTTATAGTACTGATACACAGTAGGCTCTGTTTATGTGATGCAATAACTGGAATAGTTTGAATTTTGTGTAATTCATGTTATGATACAAATAAATAAATAAATAATGAAATTTAAAACATGCAATTGTGGTGCAGATAATTTACTTTTCCTCCATTCTTTTTTTCTAATTTTTGGCCACATTCCACAAACCTATCAATGTACATCTTTTATATGAGATATACATGACTTTAAATTTTCACCCAATAGTGCAAAACAATGCTCCTATGAAGGTAATTTGTGGGCATTTGCCAAGACCACAATGTAAAGCCAATATCTCTTTTAGAAAAGAAAAACACATATATGGGTGAGAATTTGTCATGGATTCATAAGCTTTTGTGCTTTAGTGTCACCTTAAATATTTCCTATTTATATTTTACTCAAACTGGAAATGAATTGTGAATATATTTTCAATTTAGCAAAGCCATAATCCATGCAAATGAATATTCAAATGATACTGCCTTGCCACAAACAATTAGCATTCACCAGGTGATCTACTTACATAGCTACCTCTTTTGCCAAGAATTCAATAAAAAAGTTTTTTGTCTTGTCTGATTTGTGAATTGTAGAAATGTTGCTGAAATATTCAAGATATTCCATGGGTGGTACAATACTGTGCATATATACTACTATAGCCATTGCTACATTACAAGCCCAGAGTAAGAAGATCCCAAGATTGTACTTACCTGAAGAACTGGATTAGACATCTTAATGTCCTCTATTCCAACACTGGCTCTCTTCAGAAGTGGATTTGTGATTCCCCACAGCAGGCTCACTGCCAGTAAGCAAAACAGGAGCTCCATCCCTACCATGTCTTCTGTGAGAGTGAGATTAAATGAGTATATAACTATCATTGAAGAAACAAAGCACAAACTTCATATCCTAATTGTAAGGAATAACAATTGAATGTACTTTCTCTTCAGTAAACACTTAATGACAGAACTGAGAGACACAACTCTGCTGGTACTTCTATGTACACCTGGCCACTGCTCTAACCAACCAATCACCAGTTTATGATAGCTTCACCTGAGAGAGAGAGAGAGAGAGAGAGAGAGAGAGAGAGAGAGAGAGAGAGAGAGAGAGAGGAAATGATGAGACTGAGAGCGGACAGAATGTGTGGATGCACCAGGACCGTAAGAAGAGTGCGACCTGAGTGATAGTGTGATTCAAGCCTCACTCAGTTCATCAGTTCACTTGTGTGGGCAAGGTAGGGTTAGCTGAAGAAGGGATCACATTACTTTATGTTCTAAAAGTTCTTGCATACTTATGGGAAATAAAAAACTAAAACAAAGGTAAGGGTTAGGGACTTGTCAAGCTGGAGGTTGGGATTAGGTTAGGTTAGTTGCACATTATGAATTCTTAAAGGCCGGACCTTGCTGCAGTAAGTAATATTAACTTTGGTAAAGGAGGCTAATATTATCTCCATAGTAACCAGAAATACTAATGTTATTTCAAAATTAACTTGTGCCTCCAGTGTCACACCAACAAGAGCCTGACACACAGCAAGTGACATGTGGGAGGGAACCCATAGAAATCAAAGACCCAGCTAAGTGTCAGGTAATATTCAGTATATCCTTCCTACAACAACACTCTTCCACCAGGTCACCAAGCTTACTGTGTCAGGGAGTTATTGTAGTAAGCTCTACAATGAGGAACAATCATTGCATGTCAGATACAACAGGGGGTAAATGATCGAAACATCAGTCTTACGGGCGGATAAAAATACTTTGCTGCTATTTAGATATCAATGTTGTGAATGAACCTGTGTCTGTTCCAAATAACTTTCCCACCTCCCCATCTCATCGAGGATTAACTATAGGCAATAACCAATACAAAACACGTAAATCAACTAGAAAATACGAAGACAAAAATATTCTAGACTTCACAGACGACACACGTGGGAAGAGCCTTATCATCACGAATTACCATGGAAACAACTAAGAAACTAATACAAAACACACCTAAATCTAGCACAAGAAACGCTTGGTGCCCCAAAGGTAACACATCCACGGTCAGCAACACGTCCCAATACCACAGCTAAGAACCCGTCGCTCTAATCCATCTTGATCTTGATCTTGATGCTACAGGTGGCTCGGGATCGCTCCTGTAGAGGACAAAAAAAAAAAAAAAAAAAAAAAAAAAGTATTATTTCTCTTCGTTAATGATCCCTACACCTCGCTCGCCACATTCTTTCCAGATACTCCTTCACAGCCTCCATCATCCTTTCACTCGTCTCTCTACACAGTTCCAGCAGCAGCAACACCATCCATTCCCTTCCTGTCTTCTCCACTCTTTCATTTCTATTATGCCCTAATTCACTCAAGATCACTTGCATCATCTCATGCCTGTCTCTCTCATACTTCTCACACTCCAGCATGACATGCTCCACCGTCTCGTCCTCCCCCATGTCACACATCTGGCCCACCTTGCTGCGGGACTCAGACCACCTGTAGTTCCTTGCATTCACATCCATACACTGTGCCCTAGCTCGGAAGAGAAGGTCACCACCCAGGCTGCCATCATACCACCTTTCATACATCAGGGCTTCCTTTTCCTTGTACCATTCCAGGGTACTCTTTCGTTCCATCCCATTCTTCCATATATTCAGTCCCACCCACTTCACCTCTCTGTCTATCTCACTCTTCCATTTCCTTGCATCCCATTCAGTTCCTACCCTGCCTCCTCTTGTCACGATCCATTCACGCTCACTTTGATTCCTCCCAGCCATTCTCATCCCCATACCACTTGTAAACCACTCCTCTCTGTCATTCTCATGCACCTCTTCCTCCACTGACTCCCACTTTCATTCCACAGGTACACCTTCCTCACTATTCTTTCCTCATCCATTCTTTCCAGCCTGACCTTGTATCTAAGTGTGGCTTTAACTAGTCTTTCCCTAAAGGTGCTCCATCCCATATCCCCTCTCAAAGCTTCTACTGCTGTGTACCTTGGAGCATTCAGTGCCATTCTACCTATTCTATTTTGTCCCACTTCTAGCTTGTCAATTTCACTTTCATTCCATGCAATCACATCCATACCATACATTATGCTGGGCACCGCCACACTCTTCCACACCTCTCTCAGCACATCATATTTGCTTGCTCTCATTCTTGCTGCACTCCCCAATCGTCCTACCCACTGATTCACTAAACCTAACTTTTCATTCTTTGTCTTTTCACACCCACTTGGACTCACCCACATCCCCAAGTACTTATATTCTCGTGCCTGATTCATCTCATTCTCTCCAATTTTCCATACTGCATTGCTTTCATCCTCAGACCTATTCACTATCATCACCTTACTTTTCTCACTACTAAACCTAACTCCAAAGTCTCTCCCATATCCATCCACAACATCTAGCATTCTCTGCAACTCAACTGCTGACTCACTCATGACCACCACATCATCTGCATAAAGGAGCACACCTATCTTCTCATTTCCCACTCTTACTCTTGCATTCATTCTTCTCAATCTGGCTGCTAACTCTTCTGTATACAAACTGAAAAGGGTTGGTGACAGAATATATCCTTGCCTAACTCCTCTCTCACTCTTCACCCAATCTGTCTTTATATCTCCTAGTCTGTATTTAGCTTTGGTGTCAACATACATGCTATGCACTATGTTGAAGGTTCAATATCTTGATCTTGACGCAACAGGCAGGCCTTTGTATCGGCAACTCCTGTAGATAGAAGAAAAAACAAAATAGCAAACAGATGAGAGATCCCATCTTTCACACCAATTATGCCTACATCTAGCACACCAATTTTTTACTACAGAAACTCCTTTATAGATTCAATAAATCTCTTATTCGTCTCTCCACACAGTCCCAACAGCAGCGCCATACATTCCCTTTCTGTCTTCTCCACTTTGACATTTTCTAATCCCTCAACACCACTTGCATCATATCCCTGTCTCTCGCATATTTCAGTAACTTCACACACTCTAGCCCCTCATGCCCCACTATCTCATCCTATATATTTTTGATACTTTAACCTTAAGTCTTTGCCCAGGGGATGGGTGGCTAGGTCCATCCTCCTCCTTTGTTTTATTTATTTATTAATTCAACAATAAATGTATCAATCAATCATCAATCCTTTCATCCTTCGCTAAGGGCTATTCTCTGAGGTCTACGGTCTCTCCATTTAGGCAAGGAGTCTAGAAAACACCTTTAGACTGATAGGGGCTTTAATGACGACTATTTTCAAAGGCTACAGTAATAGTATCCATCATTTTCACACTTTGCTTCATGGTAGCATCGTCCCCTCCCTGAAAGAATTGATCACATGTATTTTCCTTCTCTCACGCATGATAAAGAGCGACAAATGAGTGGGTAGGTGAGAAAAAGAGTCAAAGGTTTCAATGATAAAAGAAGAAAAAAATAGAAGATAATAAAAAATAAGAGGAAGTGCATAGACAGGTTTTAGTGTTGACTGTAATTAAGAGCAAGAGTCAATTTCCATATATCAGCTGTGTCGCTGTTCTGCAGCCACACCGAGAGAACGCTAATCTTATTCTATCATATATATTCTATCATATATATATATATATATATATATATATATATATATATATATATATATATATATATATATATATATATATATATATATAAGGTCGGTTTGCTGTGGAAAGACACGTTTGGGTGTGTCCAGCAAATCATATTCCTCTCCACCAAATGTAATTACTGAGTGTAATTATCATTGTAATTAATTAGTTCATTAGATACAATTGTCTGTATAAAAGATAAGTAAAAGGTTAGCCAAAATTAGGGACCAAATGTCTTGATACCTCCCTCTTAAAAGAAGTCAAGTCGTAGGAAGACGGAAATACAAAAACAGGCAGGGAGTCCCAGAGTTTACCAATAAAACTTTCATTACATTTTACACTTCCACAGCTGCTCTCTTTGAAATATTTTTGAGGTTGTGAAAACATATAGTTAGAAATGGCAGTGCAGCAGCAGCAACAACAGGAAAACATCATTGTCATTGTCCTAGTTATTTTAGTGTGAACATGATTCAATTTACACATTCTTCTCTCAAATGAACAAAATCCGTCACAGAGACAGAAAAGGACACTGTTTCCCCTACTTTTGCTTTTTACAGCAGGGAAGGCGAGGTGAGTGTCCCTGGAGCGGCGGTGCCAGTTGTCTACTGGTTGCCCGCCATGACCTTCACCACCTTCACCACCTGGGCACTCACTTTTACTTCCTTGTTTTCCTGCAAGTTTGCACCAGCATGACACCGCACCGGCCCAAGCTACCCGCACAGGGGCGTCGCGGCATCACACGCGAGCGCCGTCTAGACCACTACAGAACAGGGAAGTGCGACCTTGGCGAAGACCGCGGCAAGGTCGTCCGTGCGCCGGGCCAGCGTGAGCGAGGCGGCACGCCGCATAATCACTTAGGAACCATCTCTTCTCCCTGGAACACTTTTTGAGCAACATTCGATCATGTTTCGCCTCGCTGTCACGCACCAGGCGAAGTGAGGCTGTCCTGGCCTGGCACGGCGCCCGTCACGGTGAGGTTCGCCCTGCGGAGCAGGGCGGCGTGAAAATGAGCCTTCGTTACAAAAGAACACAGCCACTGCCATCAGTTGAACCAGATCGATTACAAAGAAACCACTTTCGTTTGGGATATGAATAATGAACAAGTTAAATATCTAAAAACTGGTCGCCTCGTGAAAACTGATAATTAAGCAACTCGAACTAATGAAAATAAATGTTCAATCCATGTTTTACATGCATTTTTAATGATATTATTTCATAGCCTGTTAACTCTTCAGGCGTTTTCCATACACCAATGTATCACTTATGTGATTATTACCAATAATCATCTCCAGCGGGCGCTTTTCAAATACAATTCTTCTCACTCTCAATAAATTCTCCACTTCAGCGTAAGTCTGACAAGAAGATTTCCACTAATGTTGGTTTATACTTTCATTCCAATTAATTTATTAATCTCTATATTCATTTGTCATTGTTCGTGGAAATGTGGCGACGTGACTGAAGACGCGTCAATGGCGGACTTACCTCTAGGGAACACTAGGCGGTTGCCTAGGGCCCCGAGTTTTTTGGGGCCCCATTAAACTCCTCATACACTTATGGTTATTAGAGGTTTTATCATTTGCACACATTATTTATGTTTTTTATTAAAATCCACTTGCTAAAATGCCAGCAGAATGATTAAGTGTGTCTCGGGGCCCCCTATTGATGTATAAAGAAAACAGCACCACCCCCCCTCTTTTCAGTCTTCACTATCAAAAACAAATATCGGCTCGGTTATCGGCCAAATAATTAATTCAAACATCGATATTGGTCCCCTAATTCCTTAATCTGCCCCTGAGACGCGTCGGACCAGCCAAAGTTGTAAAGCTACTTTTACAAAATGAATTCATTTTTGCTAATACTAATGGCAATCATCTCGTAATCCCTCGAATATTGCAATAAGACCACTGCAGGGAACGGTGGCACGCTGCTTCTTGGATTACGTTCACCCGTCATTCCTGCCAAACTTGTATATTCATTGAAACATTGAAATATAAACTAGTCACTCCTTTATCATATTCATTTTGAAACATCAGTGACTTGTCCTTTTACTCCATTGAAAAATAATAATATCCCCCTGTAAAACTATCCACATCAGTATTCAAAGGATTCAGATACTTTCTAAAAAGAGGGGAAAAAAAAACAAGAATCTTTTTTCTATTCACTTTCGGGAAGTGGAAATTAACTGGACTCTCTCTCTCTCTCTCTCTCTCTCTCTCTCTCTCTCTCTCTCTCTCTCTCTCTCTCTCATGTTGGAAAGTGGAGTCCAGGAAAACGAGTCATCACAAGACATATTTAAGTGAAAGGCAATCTTCATATTGCTCCTGAGTGTCTTACTTTTGTATTTCAAGTATCCTGACACCATTTTTACACACACACACACACACACACACACACACACACACACACACACACACACACACACACACCCGGTAGCTCAGTGGTTAGAGCGCTGGCTTCACAAGCCAGAGGACCGGGGTTCGATTCCCCGGCCGGGTGGGGATATTTGGGTGTGTCTCCTTTCACGTGTAGCCCCTGTTCACCTAGCAGTGAGTAGGTACGGGATGTAAATCGAGGAGTTGTGACCTTGTTGTCCCGGTGTGTGGTGTGTGCCTGGTCTCAGGCCTATCCGAAGATCGGAAACAATGAGCTCTGAGCTCGTTCCGTAGGGTAACGTCTGGCTGTCTCGTCAGAGACTGCAGCAGATCAAACAGTGAAAAAAAATTACACACACACACAGACACACACACACACACACACACACACACACACACACACACACACACACACACACACACACACACACATTTTTGACACCGCAACAGCAATGGACTGAGGGTTGTCGTTAACTGTTCTTTTTTTTTTTATTCAAGTAATGAAGTTACAAATACTAAAAAACAAAAAAGAAAATTAAGTAACAAATTGTCCTCTCGCTCGCCGTTCCCTCAAGGAACTAGTAACAGCGTGCCCAGATAGGGAGAAGCATCCACACTCTCCGGTCACTTCCCGCTCCTTAAAATTGATAATCACACCCGCGGGACTTGTAATGTCTTGCTTAGTGACAAAAAGCGCTCCGCCACGCCCTCCTCGCACCATCCGTCTTTCCCTCAGCCTGTGATTACTTCGGCCAGGGGAGAACCAGATCTGTCAGCCAATCCCCGGGCAGCGGCCAACCGGCGCTGCGTGCCGCGGTGAAGCTTTGTGTCCTGATCAGTAACCAAATGGGAATCTAATTGTATTGTATGTGTGAGATGAAGACAGTAAGGCCAAGAACTGACCACAAGACAAATACTGTGTTAAAAGCACAGAGACGTTCATAGCAGGAGTATAATTCAAAGCCTGCTATGCAAAGTTGGCTAAAAGGAGGATGTAAAGTTCACTATGTGCATCTAGCCATGCTTCTGATACAGGTGTGGTAATATAAGAGAGACAAAGTCAAGCTTGGAGAATAAGGGACATGCCGTTGACTCCGGAGATAAAAAGAGTTGATTGCGTTATAAAAAAAAGATTATTGATATGTACTTTTATATTGTGAAGATTAATCTCAGCGTAAACAAAAGAACACATTTGAATATGAAACGGTATTAAAACAAATTGCTAAGAAAATTTAAACTAAATGTGAATACGTGATCGTCCATATTCCCTTATTACACTTCTCATCACGCCAACATGAGAAAATGTGAACCAAAGGATACTTAGCGATGGATTAAGATAAAAAATCGAGTTCCCCCACGTTCAAAAGATGTCCTGATCTGCACTGGCAATGAGTCAGCGGCCATGGTTAAGGTCCTAAAACCCCTAATGCATCACAAATTCACCATTAATTTCAGAGATGCTCATGATTTTGCATCCCAGAGTATGTGTCGCTTCGTGTTTTAGTTGGAGTAAAATTGAAATCAATTTCTAATTATAATTATGAGTATCGAGTAAAGATAGAAAATAAGCGTATTTCCTTGATTATCCTGATTGCTCTGTTCTGGTATGCGTTATTTCCAGAGAGAGAGAGAGAGAGAGAGAGAGAGAGAGAGAGAGAGAGAGAGAGAGAAATATTAGGGTCGGAGAAATGAAAAATATTTTGCAGAATGTCGAAATGTAAAAACGAAATCTTCCTATCAGTCTACATGTCTGTTCTCTCTCTCTCTCTCTCTCTCTCTCTCTCTCTCTCTCTCTCTCTCTCTCTCTCTCTCTCTCTCTCTCGTTCGGACATTGACTACATTTACATTAACTTTTGCCATGAATTTTGTTCATCCATTTAACTACTAATGACATATATATATATATATATATATATATATATATATATATATATATATATATATATATATATATATATATATATATATATAAGAACATAAGAAAGGAGGGCTGCAGGCCGCCAGGCCTATACGAGGCAGTCCCAGTGTGCTTAATCTACCTCGTATAGGCCTGGCGGCCTCTTGCAGCTTCCTCCTTTCTTATGTTATATATATATATATATATATATATATATATATATATATATATATATATATATATATATATATATATATATATATATATATATATATATATATATATATATATATATATATATATATATATATATATATATATATATATATATATATATATATATATATATATATATATATATATATATATATATATATATATATATATATATATATATATATATATAGATATATATAGAGAGAGAGAGAGAGAGAGAGAGAGAGAGAGAGAGAGAGAGAGAGAGAGAGAGAGAGAGAGAGAGAGAGAGAGAGAGAGAGAGAGAGAGAGAGAGAGAGAGAGAGAGAGAGAGAGAGAGAGAGTGTGTGTTCATCTTCATACTAGATTCGTGATGAGCTCAGTCACGGGAAAAAAAATATAATTAACCTCTTCATTACTATGACGCGTTTCCACATCCATTCTGCTTTCTATTTCGTGATTTCATACAGCTTCAGAAACTTGTGGAGGGCATTAAAATAGTGAAGACTGTGGCCATTAATCTTCTGACCTCCATATCAATAAAATGGTCTAATCGTACACAAATCTCAAGTTAAAAAATGTGTCTCAGTATTGAAAGGGTTAATAGGCTGATGGATGATGTTGTGGTGATGGTGATGATAGAGTGATATGTGTAAGTATAGTTTTCAAGGAATACAGGCAGATTTACAATCAATAAATGTCAGGCATGGTCTGTCGAGTCGAAACTCCTAAGACAGACAGCGAGTGCAGAAAAATAGTTTTACATAATATCTAACCTAGTTAGGGAGTAATCCTATTTCATTGTAAAGTTAACTTGCATACAATGTGCTGTCACCAAGGCAGAAACCTAACTAATACATTGTATGGTGTGATTGAGACACCATATATACAAGCATTCAATACAAAATATGAAAAGAAAAGGAAAAAGTAATAATAAACGGATACACAACACAAAGCATAGGTACAAGTTTATGTTTAATTTTATTCAGTCAAAATATGTTTCTTTATTTTGTCTTTATATGTTTGTATGTTGAAATTACCAAGAAGTTTGATCTCGTTTGGCAGGTTGTTATATAAGATCGGGCCGTTACATATGACGCTATTCTTATACAATGTAGTTCTAAAGGTAGGACATCTTAAATTTACATTATTTCTGCGGGTCTGAACAGGATTATCAATGACTGTGAATATTGAGTTGTGTCCAATAGATTTGTAAATTAAAAGAAGCGTGAAGTATTTGTGTATGGAAACAATATTAAGAATATTTTCTCTACTATAAATATCTCTTGTAGAATCGTGTTTTTTCATGAATAAGATACATCTTAAAATTCTATTTTGTGCTATGTCTAATCTATTAAGAAATGAAGGCCATGTACTTGTCCACAGTGAGACACAGTGTGTGAGGTGAGGGTAGCAGAGAGTGTAATATATGCTGATCATCGCTTCTGAAGTTAAGTTGTGCAAAACGCGATACAAAATACTTGTAATCTTTGAGAGTTTTAATCGTACATCTTCAATATGGCAGCTCCAATTTAAATTATCATCTGATTTTACTCCAAGAAATTTCATATCAATAAATTGTGTTAAAACTTCACCGTCAAAAAATATAGGAGGAAATACATTTTTAATTTATCTATTCTGAAAGAGAACATGTTTAGACTTTGAGATATTGAGCTTTAATTTATTAGATTGTAACCATGATTTAATGATGTTTAGTTCTGATATTGTATTCGAATGTAAGGAATTTAAGTCTTTATCATTTATCAGAAGGGTTGTATCATCTGCATATATTACATAGTCAAATTTTGTACTTGAATTTACAATATATATATATATATATATATATATATATATATATATATATATATATATATATATATATATATATATATATATATATATATATATATATATAAAAGTATAGGAGCTAGAATAGACCCTGTGGCACTCCTTTACATATAGGTTTAAAGAGGAATAATTTTGATTACAGTAAACACATTGATACCTGTTGCTCAAATAGCTCTTGAATAGTTTTAATGGTGTACCCCTAATGCCAATATTTTCTAATTTAGTAAATAATATTTCATGGTCTAATGTGTCAAAAGCTTTAGATAGGTCCATGAAAATTGCCACAACATACAGTTTCTCCTCTAGACACTGATATACTTTGTTAACAAATTGTAGTATCGCCGACTCGGTGGAATGATGACTTCTAAATCCATGTTGTTGCTTAATCAAAAGGTGGTTTTTCTCAAGGTAATTTAACAAACGAGAGCAGATAATTAATATAAAAAAACTTTACTGAAGGCTGGAAGAATGGAGATTGGGCGATAATTATTTATGTCTTTTCTGTCTCCAGATTTGAATATAGGGATTACTTTTGCTTGCTTTATTTGATCTGGAAGTATACCCTTTATTAATGAGAGATTGATAATATGAGTCAGTGGTGTAGATATAAGTTTGGATGTTTCTTTTAGCAACTTAGGAGATAAATCATCATACCCCAGTGTGGCTGATTTTAGAGAGGCGAGACATTGTTCTACTTCGCTCCTGTCAGTTGGCAACAAATACATCGAGAATGCTGGCAGGTTATTTAGATATGCTTTGTAATTATAGTCATCGTTATTGAAATTGAAGTGGTCTCTAAGAAAACGTTCATTAAACCTCATATGGACATTAGGAGACGGTGGATTTAACTCCTGTGTGTGTGTGTGTGTGTGTGTGTGTGTGTGTGTGTGTAATTCACTACGGTCGCGTGCTGGTCACCCAGCCAGTTTTCCCCATTACGGAGCGAGCTCAGAGCTCATAGACCGATCTTCGGGTAGGACTGAGACCGCAACACACTCCACACACCAGGAAAGCGAGGCCACAACCCTTCGAGTTACATCCTGTACCTATTTACTGCTAGGTGAACAGGGGCCACACATTAAGAGGCTTACCCATTTGCCTCGCCGCGCCGGGACTCGAACCCGGCCCTCTCGATTGTGAGTCGAGCGTGCTAACCACTACACTACGCGGTCTGTGTGTGTGTGTGTGTGTGTGTGTGTGTGTGTGTGTGTGTGTGTTCACTGTTCACTGTTCACTGTTTGATCTGCTGCAGTCTCTGACGAGACAGCCAGACGTTACCCTACGGAACGAGCTTAGAGCTCATTATTTCCGATCTTCGGATAGGCCTGAGACCAGGCACACACCACACACCGGGACAACAAGGTCACAACTCCTCGATTTACATCCCGTACCTACTCACTGCTAGGTGAACAGGGGCTACACGTGAAAGGAGACACACCCAAATATCTCCACCCGGCCGGGGAATCGAACCCCAGTCCTCTGGCTTGTGTGTGTGTTTGTGTGTGTTCTTCATGATTCCGTCCACATTAATAACACATTACTTATTTTTGTAAATATCTATCTGTCTATGTATCCATGTATGTACCCATTCATTAATCTACCGTATGTGACCAAGAGCACCAGTCCTTACCATAAGGTTAACACCAAGTCATCAAAACATCCATTTCACAACACTAAAGCTGGAGTGAGGAGCCGATCCCATGCAGATCTAGCAGACAGCATTAACGTAACACTTAACTGCCACTTAACCATAATGAATTGACAAAGTCTGACCTACCACACCATAATATGACGAGGAATCAACTCTGAACACCATCACACGCTACAACTCAGCCTTGGTAGTCAGCAGCTAATGGTGAGAGTAAAGTGTGTACCAAAAGTTAAGGATTCACGCAGCTAAGAACATAAAAAGATAAGAAAATGAGGGAAGCTGCAAGAGGGTATCAGGTCTACACGTGGCAGTCCCTGTATGAACACACACACCTAACTATTTCCACCTATCATCCCCGTCCATGCATTAATCTAATCACTATAACAACCTGATTACTGAGTCCATTCCATTCATCAACTACTCTATTTGAAAAACAGTTCTTTCCCATCTCTTTCTTAAACCTAAATTTTTGAAGCTGGCATGTGACTGGTATACAGTAAGGTGAGGAAGGGCTATCCTGGTGGGCCGGTGGGGAAGGGGGAGTTTATTTATGGGGACCTGCGTCACCCTGGCCTCTGCCCCCCAACGCCCGCAAATCACGGGGTCCTGACACACCTGCTCCATCAACCCCACACTCACCTGCCTCAAATTAACACACCTTCCCTTACTCTGTACACTCGTATCGCCATCACCTAACCATATAGCCTATCCTTTTCTTCTTTTCTACTCTACTGCTGTGGCCAAACATGACAAAACTAAGAGAAAGGAGTGCTTATCTGTCAATCCCCAGCGAGTAGAAAAGTCCCGGTTGTGTTAGACAGCTCGATCAATTTATACATGCGAAATCTCTCAGGAATTGACTTATTACGGAAAATTTTTGGATGTTCAGAGTTTTTTCCAAGACGGGATGAAAGAGGGATGGTTTTGGTACGGGAAAGAACGGAAAGCAGACTCGAAAACATGAGAACCTAAGAAAATAAGGGAAGCTATACAGGAAACCACCGAATAAAAGACCCGAGGCGCAGAGTGTGTAATACAGTGAATACAAGTCTCAATCTGCTTCAAGAGAAAAATGACAAGATAATTCAGAAGCTAAACTACATGGGTAATCATTCTCCTCCCCCCTCCTGCTCTCTCTCTCTCTCTCTCTCTCTCTCTCTCTCTCTCTCTCTCTCTCTCTCTCTCTCTCTCTCTCTCTCTCTCTCTCTCTCTCTCTCTCTCTCTCTCTCTCTCTCTCTCTCTCTCTCTCTCTCTCTCTCTCTCTCTCTCTCTCTCTCTCTCTCTCTCACCTGATTAAATTTTCTCAGATAAGCAAGTAATCGTTTTCTTTTCCATATTTTTCCCTTTTTTTCCAAGATTCCAACTAACTCAAGAAAGGTATGAGAAGACATTTCTTAGATTTAAGATGACTGATCATCTCTTTTTTCACTTTTCTGATTAAGTGTTTTTTCCTGGATAAGCAAATAATAATTTTCTTACACTAATGAAACAAAAATTAGATAAATAAATAAATAAGCAATTAAAACAAATACCTCCATATTAATTAGCTTCTTACCTCTTATAAATCTCTCTCTCTCTCTCTCTCTCTCTCTCTCTCTCTCTCTCTCTCTCTCTCTCTCTCTCTCTCTCTCTCTCTCTCTCTCTCTACCAGCCATCTATTAGAAAGCCTGCAAATTACTACAACTTTTTCTCTGCAACCACAAACTAAGTGTCCAATTTGTTTCTTCCTTATTTTTTTCACGTATGGGGAGAGAAGAGGGCACGGGTGGGAGAGTCAGGAGGAGGGAAAGCTGCAGGAAGGAAGTGGAGAACGAGATGACGTGAGGAGCAAGAGAGTGGATGAGATGAGGTGGATATGGAGAGAGTTGTGACTTGAGGAGTGATGTGGCTTTGTTATTCCTCGGGTGTAGCTGTTTCGCTTCTTCCTGATGCTGCTGTTGCTACTCGTATTATTACTACTACTATTGCTGCCACTACTTTTACTACTACTACTACTACTACTACTACTACTACTGCTGCTACTACTACTACTTCTGCTACTACTACATCCTTTCATTACGCTACACAGAACATTGGTCCTTATCACAACCCCGTTTACTATCCACCTCCTTCTCCTTCTACGCTCCTTCCTGGTTGCGTAAAGAGGCGTGGCTATTTAAAACGTACAGAGGATTAGAGTATGATGTGAAAGACGTGACTTCGTGTATGTCCACGTTACTATCATGCACCCTAAGATTTTTTTTAATTCTTTTTTTATTCCAAGTTTTATTTTGTGAAAGATATTTTTTCTTTTTTATTCATTACTTCATTTTTTTTTTTTTTTTGCCGTTGTTGACCTGAATGTTCGTCCAAGGTTGCTGGTAGAAAAAATTCTCGGGTTCTCTGTATGTATATGTGTGTGTGTGTGTGTGTGTGTGTGTGTGTGTGTGTGTGTGTGTGTGTGTGTGTGTGTGTGTGTGTGTGTGTGTGTAATTCACCTCCTCCTCGGTCGCCTGCTGGTCACCCAGCCAGCCCTCCCCATTACGGAGTGAGCTCAGAGCTCGCTACCCGATCTTCGGGTAGGACTGAGACCACATCAACACACAACACACACCGGGAAAGCGAGGCCACAACCCCTCGAGTTACATCCCGTACCTATTTACTGCTAGGTGAACAGGGGCCACACATTAAGAGGCTTGCCCATTTGCCTCGTCGCTTACCGGAACTCGAACCGGGCCCTCTCGATTGTAAGGCGAGCGTGCTAACCACTACACTACGCGGTGTGTGTGTGTGTGTGTGTGTGCGTGTCTCTCTCTCTCTCTCTCTCTCTCTCTCTCTCTCTCTCTCTCTCTCTCTCTCTCTCTCTCTCTCTCACACACACACACACACACACACACACACACACACGTACATAAGAAGGGAATCACAACAAAACAGAAAACAGAGAAGTCAAAAAGTGAAGAAAAACGATCATTGTAACAAGAGGATTTGGTTTAGACTTCCTGCGTGTGTCTCGCCAGGGCTTGGCTGCGAGAGGTCACGTGTCGCGGGTCAGGAGGTCAGGTCAGGTCAACCCCCGTGCAGGATGAGTGAGTCTCGTCGCGTCTCGAGTGAATAATGGTGCGGAAGTCTCTCTGTGTTTCGCTTCCGCCTGAGTTTCCAATCTTCTCTCTGTGATGAGTCTCAAGTTATTTAATAGCAGGAAAACGCGAGCTGGCTCTAAGTGGCTTTGCTGATTTTTCCTTTTTTTCCTTTGCGTGTAACTTTCGCCGATTTTTTTTTTTTCTCTCTCTCTCCGTTATTGTTATTGCAACGCATCAAATGACTCTGTTTTTAATTAAACAACAGGTAATGGTGAAAAAGAGGTTTCGTTGTTTTAATAAGTGTGTAGGGTCTCTCTCTCTCTCTCTCTCTCTCTCTCTCTCTCTCTCTCTCTCTCTCTCTCTCTCTCTCGCACCACAAATACCACAGCCGCCCAGACGATTATTTCCTACTTTCAATTTCCCACCTTCAGTTTCATTACCGACTAATGTCTTCCTTCCTTTATCGTTACTTTTCCGCATCAATCTTCCGCAGTGTTCCTCCCGTCAATCTCTCCTTCCTTCCACATCCCTAACACCTCCGCGGCACTTTTCTTCCTCTCAGCCTCCAAGGTGCGATTCTCTCAGAAAACAGAACTTTTATGATGTGTCCCTTCGATCCGCAGCTGCAATCTACCCACATTCATCATCAGTTCGCCTCGGACGTTGCCAAGCAGACTCAGCGTGGGCGCCAGTAGCGGCACTCGGGTCACCATGAGGTTGCTGGCGCGGGTTGTTGCTCTGAAATTGCTCAAACAATCTTTCCTCAAGAACTGTTATTCTTCTGAGTCATTGTTCGTTGTGCTTTCATTGAAACAATTATGTAAATTACATCCAATAAGAGATGAAATGGTTAATCTTAAAAGAACCACAGCCTCTTACAGCAATTAGAGGAATGGCATTAGTGGTGTCTGGGGCGCCGACCTCTCATGCGAGCCATGCTTCCGCAAGTGGGCGAGAAAACATGTCGACCCATCTTCTATTTTCTTAAAAGAGACATCTCAAGAGGAAAAAAAAATAATAAAATAAAAAAATGCTTACAAATGTACCATTCGGGTTGCACAGCCAGCCACTCTGACGTGTTTCCTGGGGGTCAGTCATCATTATTCTGTACTTCAGTGGATTACACATTGTACATCTTTCTTCAAAGACGTTATCTATATCATACATTGCCAATATTATCCTGTTTCTTCTTTGCAAACTTTCATTACTCCGATTTGTTATGTTTAATTTCTTTTACAGTTGTTAACGTGAGATGATCCTAAACCTAATACAAAATCCATGGACATTTTCAGCTTTATCCAAAAAAGAGAAAAAAATGTTCTTCTCTTCCTGCCTTCCTTCATCCTAAAATCCTTTTCCTTAAAGCCTCCAACCTTCCCAACACTGAGCCGAGGCAGCGCAGGGCGGGTCTAGCGGTCGGTCGCGCTGACAGCATGACATCCATATTCACCACATACCAGCACATACCAGGTAGGGAGGAGGAAGAAGAGGAAGAAAGTCTAATACTATTGTAGTAATGATAACAACACCATCTTCGCATCTTCCCTTCCATGCCTCCAGTTCAACTCATCCTCGAAAAGCCGAGCCGAGAAGCTGCAACTCGCCCGCCGCCGGATTCCCAGACAGCACATGACATGGAGCTCACTACAAAGTGACGCCGCCCATGCATTACAAAACACTTTCTCTCTCTCTCTCTCTCTCTCTCTCTCTCTCTCTCTCTCTCTCTCACTGCGGCGCGTCCTTCTCGCTTTTGCATGTGACGGAGGTTGAAAACACGCCCAACAACCAGCCGGTGAAAAGGTCTCGGCTTGGAAGATCGGAAAATACTCAGCCGGGTAGATTCAACTAACTGGCGTGGGTGCAAATTATCATCAGTATCAGTCTCGCAGTCTGAAAGGTGCGGGTGTCTCTTGATATCCCGCGCTGTCAGGATTGGCTGGGTGGGAGAAGCAGAGGAGGTTGGGGTGCCCGGTGGATGCTGACTGAAAGGGTTATGTGACCGATGGGAGTGATGGATGCTCTCAGGGTGGCTGGGGACGTGGCTGAGGGCGTGGCAAGGAGATGTTACCTTACTCGGATGATGGACAGGGCTATGGAGAGAGAGAGAGAGAGAGAGAGAGAGAGAGAGAGAGAGAGAGAGAGAGAGAGAGAGAGAGAGAGAGAGAGAGAGAGAGAGAGAGAGAGAGAGAGAGAGCAAACATACGTATACCGTTGCTATAAGTAGTAATGTCGCAAAAAGTCCAGTGAATCTATGTCTACAGAATTTAACAGGAATTCAAGTATCAGTTATGTACTGTTTTGTATTATGATTTACACAAAGACAAAGATGAAATGAAGATGTAACAAGTAGAGGTGTCGACTAGACAGTATATTCTCTCTCTCTCTCTCTCTCTCTCTCTCTCTCTCTCTCTCTCTCTCTCTCTCTCTCTCTCTCTCTCTCTCTCTCTCTCTCTGAACCACCTTTATGCTTTTCTCCACAAAAACCAGGGTATTCTCCAGATATTTTCTTTAACTGACAAAAATTGTGCACCACACTTGTAACAATGAGCTTTCCTGGCAATGAAATAAAAACAGTACAAACTTCTTCAACATTCACCTCAAGATTTGGACCTGCATTTATTTTTATATATTTATCTCGAAACAGCTGATTTGATTACATTTTTATGGCACCAAAAACTTTCACGAATTTTACTTTGATGTATCGAATGATTTATGATTAAGGTCAAGGTGTGTGTGTGTGTGTGTGTGTGTGTGTTCACTGTTTGATCTGCTGCAGTCTCTGACGAGACAGCCAGACGTTACCCTACGGAACGAGCTCAGAGCTCATTATTTCCGATCTTGGGATAGGTCTGAGACCAGGCACACACCACACACCGGGACAACAAGGTCACAACACCTCGATTTACATCCCGTACCTACTCACTGCTAGGTGAACAGGGGCTACACGTGAAAGGAGACACACCCAAATATCTCCACCCGGCCGGGGAATCGAACCCCGGTCATCTGGCTTGTGAAGCCAGCGCTCTAACCACTGAGCTACCGGGCCGTGTGTGTGTGTGTGTGTGTGTGTGTGTGTGTGTGTGTGTGTGTGTGTGTGTGTGTGTGAAGTCGGGCAAGACGGGAGACTGCGTGCGTGAGCGTGCGTGCGTCAGAGAGGAAAACGGTTAGCACATGTTTAACTTTCCCCTATGCAACTATTGTCTGAGTCTCGTGTGCAGCAGCCAGGAAAATGCAAGGTGTGGGGAGGGAAGGGGAGGGAGACACGGGTGTATTTTGTTGGGGTGCAAGGGGAGAGAGGGATACACCTACTTGGTCCCCTCCCTCTCTTCCCTTCCCCTTTCCTTACACCCTAATACTGCTGGAGTGTGAAGAGACAACGAGCCACACCTGCAAACCAACGCCACAGAACGCATCATTAATATTTATCAAGCATAAAAACTCTCATCATGACTCGAGGTAATGAATTAGTGTTATGACTCAACAAAAAGACTCCTCCTTGTAACCGTCAATAAACAACGTGACGGCTGCATCAAATTAAGGAGTCATCATATCTTAAACGAATTTTCTCTCTCCTCATACTTTCATTTTTGTTCTTCCTTGTAAACACGGTGAAAAAAAGACTGATGTCTCGTTATACTTCCTCTTATTCATTCTAATTAAGTTTTTCTTTTCTTTTCCTTTCTTTCGTATAAGCATGAACTACTCTCAAAGAATAAACAAGATGAAAAATTCAGACAAACTTGAAATAATCTCATCGATTTGGTTTTCAGATTCACTGTATTCTTTTATAATTTTCCTTTCTTTCTTTCTTTCTTTTGTTTCCTTATTTTGTGCATGTTGGACTGCTTTAAGCTTCTCATTGAATAACTACGATGGAAAACATACATTTAGATTTTTTTTCTTGATTTTTTTTCCGTAATGTACTTTTTTTCACATTTTTCTTCCTAACACGATGAGAAGAAAACATTCTTGGTCTAGAAGCATTTCTATTTTGTCTTAATTTAATTTCCTTCCCTTTACTTTCTAACACGACTGACGACGAGCATAAAATATTCACCCTCAATATTTCATCTCTCTTTTCTACTTCATCCTACTTTTCCTTCATTTTATGTATACGTCTCCGTCATGATCCCGGCAGTACATGCATCATAGTTGACGGGATTACGCGTAGTATCATCTAAGCCTCACTTTCTAATCTCTAGAATGGCTCTCGTGACGCACCAGGGCTTCCTCGCCAGCGTTTACACGCCAGGTGGCTCCTCAGGTAACACACTCTCTCTCTCACAAGGAGGCACAAGGAGGCAAGTAAACAGCTCCTCAACACCTGAATGTCAAGTGGATACAAACTCAGCGAGAGAGAAAAAAAAAAATGAGACAGGAAAGTATTGGAAGCTATGATACTCGTGGCTTTTGAGTGTGTAATGAATGAGGGAGTGCAATGTTTTCCTTAGTGTATGTCAACAACAGGAAACGTTGCTGTTGTTACTTGCACGCTCCTTTTCCCTCGCTTCCTGTCACTAAAGTATCATACAATTTTGTAACTATAGTTATCTTTTGCCTCCTGGCTATCTTCCTTATTTATTTCCTAGTTTGTTTTCAATCTTTGTTTTTATTATAATCATTACACCTATAGTTTCTTTATCTCTCCTAATTTTTTCCTTCTCCTCTTGTATACTTTGTTAGTCTCAGATAACTGTTTACACCTCCAGTCTATTCATCCCCCCCTTCCTTTTCGCTCGCTTCCTGTTGTTAACTTTCCCTTACGAGACTTCACCAACACCCATAACCTGTTTACCCTCTTATTCTCCCTAGCCTTTAGTTACATTTCCGTTAATATGCCATAATAAATGTCTACACCCCAAAAATGCTTATCTCTCTCTTCTCTCTTGCTTTTTGTTATACTTTCCTTACAAGACTTCAATAAGTACCACTGCTTCAAGCCTGTCTGTCTGTTCTCTCTCACCTTGCTTTATTTTCCTTATCAAACTTGGATAACTGTCTTCTACTCCATCCTGTCTTCCGTCTCCCTCTCTGTATGGCTCAGGGGGGAGGGAGGGACCTGCAATATACCTGTCTGATGGGCGGAGCTTTCTCTAAACGGAACTAACGGAAGAGGAGGAAGAGGCGGCGCTGAAATGCCAAGTCAGTGAGAGGTGATTTTATTGGCGTGGTTTCTAGCGTGCCCTTGGTTTCGCTCCCGTAACACCACACCGGTCCTCGGTTAACAGAGACGCTACGTTCTCACACTCCCGCAGCAATACCGCACCGCAGACGGATCGCTCGGCCACCCGCACGCCGCGCCGCCACCACAAGAGGCAATAGATCGCGGACTCAAGGCTAATCGCTCATGAAAACTGATCAAACACCATGGTAAAAGGAAACTGTTACTCCGATCAATAAAACATACATGATTCCAGTTTGTGTTTTATTACTTTTTCTGTATTTTTTATGGGCAGTAATATCAACATGTAATGCTGTAAATTGTTGTTTGCTTATCTGATGACAAAATAGTGTTCACCCTTTCCTTATTACCAGCTCCAATGTTCATCTGAAGGTACCTACAACAAGAGGAAATAGTACGAGCACATACTCAGTGGCTTCATGATACATTAGTAGTTTGTACGTTTCAATCATAATAATGTGTAAAATGATAAGTAGCAAAATCGTTTCAATTCATTCTATAAAGTATAGAAGCATTAAACATCAAATTTCACAACTAACAACACTAACGAATGATGACGGTGATGGTGATGAAGATGACCATGCTGAGAATAAAAAAAAATGCAAATTATTCCATTAGGCGCCGCAACAGGTTAGGTCATGGCACCGCTAGCGTTAACGTGAGAACGCTATACATCTCCCATAGGGCAACTAGGTTTGGCAAGGATTCGAACACGAGCCGCTTTAATTTAACCAACTACACTACTCGGACCCCTGATGATGAGAATAAAAACGAGGCCCTTAATCACCTCTCTTGAAATGACTTCGGCACACCCCACTGTTACGTTAGTTACGTGCAGCTCAAAAGTTCATAAAAAAAAGATCATAAAAACATAAAGAGCATAAAGAAAAGTTACAATACCGCGTTTTCCTCCATGTCACAAGCCTGGCGGGGAAGGCGCCCATCAGTGGAGAGGATCAGTGTGGGCGTCTGTGTGTTAAGTCTTCGCGAACCATGACGGTGAAAACTTATGAGAGATAGATAGATAGATAGATAGATAGATAGATAGAGAGAGAGAGAGAGAGAGAGAGAGAGAGAGAGAGAGAGAGAGAGAGAGAGAGAGAGAGAGAGAGAGAGAAAATACTTTTATCACTTCTACCACATCTTATTCCTCTAATGCTCATCCGATGTCATTTAAGGAAAAGAAATAAAAAAAATAAAATAAAAACTTGCATTTTCCGCTTTGGTTCAAAGACAAATCCGTCAGTGACACCACCACAACACGATCCGTCCACCGTGACATCAGCGGAGGGTACACATACAGAAGTAAGAACATAAGAACACAAAAACTTCCCCGTATCATCGCTCCTTTGCTACGTATATATATATTCATCAAACCTACACATAGAAAAAAAAATTAATAAGAAGTTTTTTCCTACCTATTGGGGAATACCTATGACAATGCTGTTCTTTATTCTCTCTCTCTCTCTCTCTCTGCAGGACAGATCTTTAAAAATGAAGGGTGGGAAAAAATATCTCAAGGAAGTTAAATGGTGATGATAAATAGGATGAGATTTTAGGTCACGGAGAGAGAGAGAGAGAGAGAGAGAGAGAGAGAGAGAGAGAGAGAGAGAGAGAGAGAGAGAGAGAGAGAGAGAGAGAGAGAGAGAGAGAGAGAGAGAGATATCAGAGAGCAGAGACAGACGTAGGAGATAGTCAAACACAAATAGACAAGCGCTGAGGCAAGCAAACAGAGACATGAACACATAAAACAACAACGCACAAATACACTGACACACAAGCATACAGGCACACAGACACACAAACCCAGACATTATACGAGCGTGACTGTGTGTGTGTGTGTGTGTGTGTGTGTGTGTGTGTGTGTGTGTGTGTGTGTGTGTGTCAATATGTGCATATACTTTACCAGTGCGGCTTCTCTACTCCCTCCTAAGTCCACACACACACACACACACACACACACACACTGCACATGCATACATACATACATACATACATAAAAACACCCTTCCCTGCACCCAATACCCAGCATAAGAGAGCCAGTAATGAGAGTGAAGCCTTGATGAACACGTGCAGCGCCTGAGGGAGCAGCGAGACACTCCCAGACACCCTCCACTCCCGCGGCACCATTACATCAATAACACACCGGGACGCATTGACTGTCCACACCAAACACGCATCATTCACTTTCACCAAGACCACCTGAGGCTGCACTGGAAAGCCGCTGGAGTGTTTGCATTAACTGAGACTGAGAGAAACAGCAAACACGGACCCTGCCTGGCATTCCTCTCTCCTTCACCTAGTCTGCCGCGCTGGTCTCGCCTTCTGTTCCCAGTGACTCCCTGCGTGAAGGCCGCCAGTCGTGATCCCCCGCGGCCCGAGACTCATACACTTACTCGTATTATGTGTGCTTGACATATTTTTTTTTTTTTTTTTTTTTTTTTGCAAGATAAGGGTAGAGTCGCCTTGAGAGGTATAATGGGAAGGAGAAGAATGGTGAGGTGAGGTGAAGTGAGGTGAGGTGAGGTGAGATGAGAGAGAGAGAGAGAGAGAGAGAGAGAGAGAGAGAGAGAGAGAGAGAGAGAGAGAGAGAGAGAGAGAGAGAGAGAGAGAGAGAGAGAGAGAGAGAGAGAGAGAGAGAGAGAGAGAGAGAGAGAGAGAGAGAGAGAGAGAGAGAGAGAGAGAGAGAGAGAGAGAGAGAGAGAGAGAGAGAGAGAGAGAGAGAGAGAGAGAGAGAGAGAGAGAGAGAGAGAGAGAGAGAGAGAGAGAGAGAGAGAGAGAGAGAGAGAGAGAGAGAGAGAGAGAGAGAGAGAGAGAGACGACAGCAACCTTACTAATGAACTAACGGCACCTGTCAGCTATACCCCACCATCTGTGATCTGTGTGTGTCGTGTACTGGTGTTGTGTCGCAGAAGAAGATGATGATGATGATGATGATGATGATGATGATGATGATGATGATGATGATGTGAAAAGCAAATAAAGCAAAAAAAAAAAAAAAAAAACCGGTGCACTAACAAGAAGCGGAAGAGACTCGTGGCACAGTAAGCACCAGCAGTCTTCCCTTCAAGAGTTCGTCGTCCCGTGACCCATATTCCGCCCGCGTGACCTTCCAGTGCTT
>NC_059298.1:13847360-13849860 GCF_017591435.1 Portunus trituberculatus
AATTTCAAACATTTTTGAAGGTGATAAAGGGTCAAATAGTTACAAATGGATATAAACCATTTTAAAAAACAATATTACATTACTTACTTCATCAAAACCAAGAACACTCAACCAGGGAGACACAGGTGAGACGGACGGAATAAACTGTGGATGGGGGGTGACCACTGTACAGATTGACTGGCAAAGCAATGTTTTTGTTTTGAATTTCTAACCACTCCAAAAAGATTTTTGTGATTTGTGACTCTGATTCAAGACTTTTAAAAAAAAATTTTTTCACTCATATGGGTCAAGCCCTCTTTACTTTTCCCAAATCTTTGGTTGACTGAATTTTGTGATTTGCTGTTTTATGGAAGTGCGGGTGACCAAGCAGGTTCAGAAAACCATTCTGCAAAAGGAATGTTGTGGAACCCTGACGGAGGGAAAAGACAGGTTGGAAGGCAAAAGAAACTTTTCAAAAAAATCAAATATTTTGACTTTCTTTATAATGAAACATTGATAAAACAAAAAAAATATGAAACAAATTATTTAAATTAAAAAAAATTTAACAAATTGTAAAATTTATAAAAAATTGAAGATTTGGGAGGAACTTAAAAAAACATGGATACAATGATCTGGACTTTTTACTCAAATCCATAAAAACTTTTTCACAATTAACAAACTAAATTACGAAGCATTAAAATTACATTAATTTGAAATACATCAAAACATTTAATAATTGCATTTTAATAAAAAATTTAAAACATAATACAAATATTAATTTATATACATTTATAATAAAAAAAAAAAATTAAATTAAAATATTTACACTTAATGAAAAAGATTATCAAAGAAAAAGAAGGGAAATTAAAAACAAATGGTTTTTCATTCAGATCTTAATTTTGGAATAATTTTTTTTTCTAAAATAAAATTAAATTTTTAATATATAAAAATATATAATATATATAAATAAATAATATATTAATAATAATTTATAATATAATATATATTTAACTTTGTGCATATTCCCACAGGTCCCAAGGTAGATCAGAAACTATAACCAGGTACTGCCAAAAAAATTAAAAAAGTGGCCTTGTACAAAAAATCAGACAAATGTGATGATAAACTTGAAATAAAATCTGGATTAAAATACCAAACCAAAGAAAAAGGATAATATGAAAATTACACAAATCTGGTAAATCTAAAATAATAAGCTATAAAAACAAATTTGAAGATGAACAAATATCAAAGTAAAATAAAATTTTCTTTCTCTCAGACTTGAATTTCTTAAGATCAGGATTAAAAAGAAATTTCCCCCTTAATTTCTACCATCTAAATTATCTAAAATAAAATAATAATGAATGGAGAAAAATAAACAATTTTGCCAAAATAAAAAATTTAATGAATCAAAAGTAATATCATTATAGATATCATGTAAAATAGATATTGGAAATTCTGATGATCAAATGATATAACATTAAACTAAACTGAGATTGAAAGATGTTGAGATGAACCCTGAATTTTCCATATTTAAGAATTTGATATATCCAAAAAAGAAAAATTCCAAATACATCAAATTTAAAAGGCATAACATTGAAAAGACAAAATATAAAAAATTGGTAAACTTAATAAAAAGGTAAAATTATGCAATGGCTTTTAAATTTTTAGGTGAAATTTTTCAAAAGAAAACCCTCTTATCTTATGTCTGAAATTTTCCACCTTACCTTATTTATTTCCAAAACCATTTATCTATGACACAAATATTTAAAATGTAAAAAAAATTCTGAAACTTTAAAAAAATATAACATTGAACTAAACAAAGTACATAAACATCTTAAAAACAATGAATATATTTAAAAAACAATGGACAATTAAAACTCATTTTATCAACTAAAAGTACCCTTCAAGTGAACTGAATTTAAAACACAAAACATCCATAACAATTATTCCAAAATGTTAAAAATTTGAACTGAAAATGAAAAAAACAATAAAAAAAGAAAGTCAGACTTAATGTCACATCGAAAGTTTTGGCTTTAAAATTTTTGATTTTACCAACATGGACTGAGGGAACTACAGAAAAGAAAAATTGATTTACTGGAAAGTTGGGGCATTCAAATTACTGAAGAAAATATTTGATAAAATTTTTGACTAAAATTTATAAACAAAAAAATATCATTTTTCTCAAATTTAATATCAAATGAAAAAACTATCAAACAAGAAAAATTGAAAAAAAAATAAAAAAGTTATATGGAGTTTAAATCACCAGCTTCAAAATTAATTTGATAATATTGATTGAACAACTTAAAAACATATTCAATTTTTCACTATATTTTCCAAATGATTCAAATCACATAATAAAATTCATTCCAAAAAGATAATCCCAAATTCCATTAATTAGAAAATTTTAAGTCAAAACTTAGGAAACTACAAAAGAAACTTTCGTAATATTTTCCAAAAGACAACCTTAGAACAAACGGGGCCTCAGAATGCTCCATGACTATTTCAAACGCAGTGCTAAAACCGT
>NC_059298.1:13854105-13891605 GCF_017591435.1 Portunus trituberculatus
ATTGTTGATAGGCAAACTCTGAAACTTCCTTTGTGAACCCAAAACAAGGCTCTACCCCCCCAGGCAACACCTGGTGCAGACCCAATAAGATGAATTCATCACCATCATCCTCTTCATGGACAGTTGACCCAAGAAGAAGCTCCTGTGAAAGGAAGAATGTAGGAGTACACCACCCTAAATCATCATTTTTTTCCTCTCTATGAGATGGGATGCAAAACAGTTGAAAAAATTAACAAAACAAAACAGTGACTGGATAAAACAACAACGCAAAATTAAAATCAAATTGATTCAGTATCCATTTTTTGCTTTCTGAGTATGAAAGTACAAATGGAAGTAGGTCCTTTACCTTAAACTAAACATAGGCGGTATATACACATAGATTCTAAATCTTTCAGTAGGCATTCTTATTTTCTTGTACTTAGCACAGAGATGAAAATTGTATCTAGGATAAATTCACACACATTTAATTTCCTGTCACAAAACTTTACACTGATGATGATAATGATGAAAGGGAACATTATGGCCATATTGATAATGATGATTTGATGACAGCAATGTTGTTGGTGAAAATTAAATGCTCCAGGGCAAGGCTCACCTGCCCCACTCCACTAAAAGGCTGAGGATGACAACCTTCTCCTAGTAGGTCCTGCAGGTGGGAGTCAGTGTGAGCACCTGTCTGGGAATGTGGTGAGCAGCAGCTGACTCGAGTTAGGTTGGAAGGGCTGTTCACTCCTGATGACCTGGCTGATACAACCTAGAACAATCATATGTTTGTTAAACTGAGCAACTATTCAAATATTAACATGACTCTGAAAACTTCATTTGCCAGTTTAGCAAGAAACCCAATTAACAAAAAATATTTACTTTATTTCTTTACTTCTTTCTCTGTGTGAGTGAATATTTTAAATGGTGAACTGTTTTCACTGCTTGTTTTTGAGTTATGTGCTCTGCCATCCTTCATACTTATTGGCTGATGTATTAAGAGTCTTAATGTAATATCTTGTGATCTTAGGCAGCAGTGTTAATGAAGCGTATTGCTGGACAAGGTGGAGTGGAGGGGTGGAGAGGTAAGCACTAAAAGAACAAAGGTATCCCACATATAGCTTCACTCAATGTGGAAAAAAAAATCACACATAAACAACACAGCCAAGGTGCGGGCATGCTGTGTCACCTCGCCAGTGCCAGGCCGGGTGTGTGGATCCAAGAAGTGGTTCACACGAGAGGTGAGCAGTTGTGTCAGGCTGTGCAGGAAGTCACATGCAGGAACCTGTAGGTGCCATGCATCCTCTCCTTGTTCCACCAAGCAGCCATACACCACCTGTGGGATGTCATGATAACTATAACCATTATATAATCTCATTATCAACAACAGTAATTAGCAGCAATAACAGCAAGATGTAACTAATATCATTTTCACCATAAACTATGACAGTCCAGAAATGAACACATGCATTATGGCTAAAACCTTAATGGCATAACCACAAGACTTGAAGAAAGTAAAGAAGCAAAGCATAAACAAAATCAAGAACATTAATATAAAATGAATATATCAATAAATAATATAAACTGGCACAATTTGCTGAATCAATACTTATTTACATGAGATATAATGCCTTACTCTTCTACTCATCAGTAAAATCTCTCCTTTTCATTCATTCTCTTATACAAAATATAAAATGGTGGTTTTGAGTAAATACCAAAAAATCACCCTAAAATAAAGTATATATATATATATATATATATATATATATATATATATATATATATATATATATATATATATATATATATATATATATATATGACATAACAACACTTTATGTATCATGTTATGTCTTTTTTCCTTTCTTCTTTATTCATATTTTTACCACGTCCTTCCAATTATATGTGGCTGTACTCTAGCAATAGCATCTGTTACTAGCATAAATAACAACTACATACCTAAACAAAGTATCAATTTATACTTTAAAAGAAATTCTTTTAGGAAGTATGAGTACCTAAGTACCAGCGGTACTAACCACTGTAGAATGTGAGGGATGACCAAGCTTCTTGAGGAGAAGTGTGACTTGAGGCAGTAAACTGACATGTGCCACAGCTTGCAACTCTCGCAGCTTTTGCCGCACTCCAGGCCCAGCCAGCCCGGTCTTGCAACCTTCATCCTGAAAAATGTAGCAGTACTTGTATAATTCATGAAGGAATTGCATGTGGCATAAAATAACATGATAGTACCTGGTGCTTCAAACATTAGGTTTGACTAATGACAGGACAGTGCCAAACCACATCAGCCATCAGTACACATTATTATAGGTTCATCTACCTATTTACACACCAGGTAGGCAATCCCTCATGGGATGGCCCAGACAAACCACTCCACACTCTTACACACAGTTACACACATCATTTACACTCTTACCCCTGCCAGCCTCTGTTGGAGAGGGATAGTTTTGTGGACCACCCTACACTATCCATGGACTTGGCATAATACAAGTAGTAGAAAAACAAACATACAGCTACAGTGAATGTAGCAATGAGACACTGACCTCAGTCAGGAATAGCAGCAGAGTGAGAAAGTGTGGAGTGACACTTGGAGGTCCAAGATGCAGCAGTTTGAGGAGGTGTGGCACAAGAGCAGAGTGTGAGTTGCTTAGCTCTGCTAGAGACACCAGCCCTAACTAAACCTTCTGCAGGAGCCAATGGAGGACACGAGTGCGAATCTCCACTAGGGGATGAGCTAGAAGGCAGGGAAGAGATTCATGATAAATCTATTATAATATTTTTTTCTTCTTTTTTCATGCAAGAAGGTGAGCTGCCAATGGCAACAAAATATTAGAAAAAGAGGCCCCCTAAAAGATCAAAAAGAACTAGCTGAAAGCCCAGGACAAATGTCTTGACACCTCTCTCTTACAAGAAGTCAAGTTGTAGGAAGATGAAAATACAGAAACAAGTAGGGAGTTCCAAAGTTTACCAGTGAAAGGTATCAATGACTGAGAATAATGATTCACTCTTGTATTGGAGGATTGGACAGAATAGGGAAGAGAGGAAGAAGAAACCCTTATGCAGCAAGGCTGCAAAGTTTGTGAAGCTGTATAAAATCATTGAGTAATAGCCAGAATAAATATGAAAACACATCATGTTACTGCAGGGGTTAACACGGCGGGGCGAGGCGAGGCAATAGAGGCACCTTGCTTTGCTCTGGGCTATGTGTTTCCTAGATATCATAGCTTCCCTTTGCTCAATAAGCGCTAAAAATAGGACACATTTTGCTATACGCTATTACTTGCAGTTTGCGTTGACAGACTAAGATAATAAAGAGGAACGCCAAAGATGAAACATATACAGAACAGTGAAATAACGACACACACACACACACACACACACACAGTCTGAGTCTTATCCGAAGATCTGTACATGTGCTCTGAGCTTGTTCCGTAATGGGGAAGGCTAGTTGGGTGACTACTGGGCGACCATAGTGAATCACACACACACACACACACACACACACACACACACACACACACACACACACACACACACACACACACACAGTACCATGAAAGACACACACACACACACACACACACACACACACACACACACACACACACACACACACACACAGCCATCTCCCCCTCCAACACCCTCCAGCTGGGAGCTGGGTGTCAGTGGTTCCAACTGGTGGGCTCCCCCATAACAAAAGATAAGGCAACACACACACACACACACACACACACACACACACACACACACACACACACACACACACACACACAGTCTCAGTCCTATCCGAAGATCGCTCTATGAGCTCTGAGCTTGCTCCGTAATGGGGAAGGCTGGCTGGGTGACTACCGGGCGACCATAGTGAATTCCACACACACACACACACACACACTACAGCTCCTATCCGAAGATCGCTCTATGAGCTCTGAGCTTGCTCCGTAATGGGGAAGGCTGGCTGGGTGACTACCGGGCGACCATAGTGAATTCCACACACACACACACACACACGCTAAGTACCATGAAAGAAAATGACACACACACACACACACACACACACACACACACACACACACACACACAGCCACCTTACCCTCCAACACCCTCCATCTGGGAGCTGGGTGTATGTGGTTCCAGCTGGTGGGCTCCCTCATAACGAAAGATAAGGCAACACACACACACACACACACACACACACACACACACACACACACACACACACACACACACACACACACACACACACACACACACCCCCACACCCTCGGGGCTGGAGCCAGGTATCGGCCTGGCTCCAGCCCCGGTTGGGGGGTCGGCCTCTTGATGACGTCACATATATTCGTTACGCATATCATTTTGAAAATGAAGATTCCCAAAAAGGTAGCTGGACACGAATGTTATAAAAATTCTGACTCGTTATCAATCGAAACTAACTTCTAAAATACAAAAAAACATTGCCTAGGAAAGGAATAATAAAAATAGCTCAAAAATATACTAAACAAAGTATTAGAACTTTGACTTGCTTAAACACAATTTCAAAGCCCACCAATTTCATTTAACTGAATCGATAACGGTTTTCAAAAATTATGACTATCATTTTGATATATCAAAACCTGGCAACTCGCCCTATTAGAAAAATAATATTTAAAAAATGACGTTGTTTACAATATTAACAGGACTACATATCATTCTTAAAGTCCACATCTTTAACTTTTCAGGAGCCTTGCACACTTTTCTCATGATAAACCATCTTTTGAAAACACAAACACTTCGCTACAACTTCAAATAAAAAATCACAGATAGCGGAGGTAAAAATTTAGCGTATTTTGGCCCTCCCATTCAAGTCATAAACACCCTCTACATCACCGTACTTCACTCAACTCAAGCATGAAAGACACGTAAAACACTGCGAACTATCATTAGAAACCCTTAAAAGCCACTTGTGACTCGAAATAAATGAACTGAGACAAATATATAAAAAAGTGGAAGTCGAGCATCTGGGACCGGCATTTTGGGCGGGAGCTGGTGATGACGTCACAGCCTGGGGCTCGTGACGTCATGAGTAGGCCCACTTCTTCTCACTGAGCCTCCATAGCACACAAATCATGTAATTGCGGATATATCTCAACAACTGACATGAAAGATTAGGATTATGGCTCCACTTTGTGACCTGTCTGGCCCGTAATGAGTGAGAGATGAGGCAGATAATGGCTGAGAGAGAGGCGGCGGGTCAGGGGATCGGTTTGTTTACGTTTTCAAGATTTGAATTATTTGGTTTTTATAAGTATGTGCAGGTGTTAGTTCACTGATATGTTGTTCTGGAGGTTACCAACGTTAGGTTATGACATGGCACCACCGTGAAATGATGAGTTATACCAATATATTACTTACGTTAGCCAAAGACTGCTCGGCGGCGGCTGAACCTGTCACTACCAGGCACCCAACCTCCACTGTCCACTTTGTGTCCTCAACCATGTTTAACGTCTCGGTAGGCTCCTACTGGTACTGGTACTGCCAGCGCGGCACACTCAGTACCACTACCACCACTCGGTAGTCGGTACCACAGTACCAGCAGCGCGTGCCACTGGCCCGCTGCCTCATTCAGCCGGCCGTGCCCCGGTACCTCGGCGAGACGCGTCTGAACTGGTACGACTGAATATGCCGGCATCATTTCCGGTACCACTTGACGCTTGTACCGTCTAGCCTCTGTGCCGGGACTCTGCTGCTTCGTACCGCTAAAAATGAATAATGTTTCGGCACCACTCGGCGGATCGGTGGCCAGGACGGGTGGCGGTCTGGCGGACTGTCGTCTGGCGGTGCAGTAACACTGCAGCTGACCGGCATTTTAACATTGCATTTCTACTTCTACAATTACTGCTGCTGCTCTTGCATACCACTTAATTCATACCATTACGATTTTTTTTTTCATGTTAGTTTGCTATAATTTAGGTATTTCATATCAGTTTAAAAGGGAACCACAATATATTATGAGGACGGCCGTGTGTCTTTTATTTATATATTTATTTTTTATTTTTTTTTACAAAAATATTTATGAAAGAGCTGTGTGATTTGCTTTATGTAGATATAAATGATAAATGATAAATATTTAAATTGGCAATTTCTAACACACACACACACACGTGTGTTTGTATATATATATATATATATATATATATATATATATATATATATATATATATATATATATATATATGTAATTCACCTCGGTCGGCTGCTGATCACCCAGCCAGTCTTTCCCATTACGGAGCGAGCTCAGAGCTCATAGATCGATCTTCGTGTAGGAGTGAGACCACAACACACTCCACACACCGGGAAAGAGAGGTCACAACCCCTCGAGTTATATCCCTTACCTATTTACTGTTAGGTGAACAGGGGCTACACATTAAGAGGCTTGCCCATTTGCCTCGCCGCCTCCGGGATTCGAACCCGGACCCTCTCGAGTGTGAGTCGAGCGTGCTAACCACTACACAATGCGTTGTGTGTGTGTGTGTGTGTGTGTGTGTGTGTGTGTAATTCACTGTTTGATCTCCTGCAGTCTCTGACGAGACAGCCAAACGTTACCCTACGGAACGAGCTCAGAGCTCATTATTTCCGATCTTGGGATAGGTCTGAGACCAGGCACACACCACACACCGGGTCAACAAGGTCACAACTCGATTTACATCCCGTACCTACTCACTGCTAGGTGAACAGGGGCTACACGTCACAGGAGACACACCCAAATATCTTCACCCGGCCGGGGAATCGAACCCCGGTCATCTGGCTTGTGTGTGTGTGTGTGTGTGTGTGTGTGTGTGTGTGTGTGTGTATAACAGTATGTGTTTAAGAGAGAGAGAGAGAGAGAGAGAGAGAGAGAGAGAGAACCTGCAGGGTTATATGAAATTTAGCAACATTTAGGGTAGGCTGGGAGGCTGGGAGTGGGAGCGCTTTTTTAAGGGAGTTGTCGGTTGCTTATTATAGTTACCAGTCTGTGATCCCACAGAAAAATCATAAGTTTATAATATGCTCGATTTATTTTATATAACACAAGAACAAATATGATAAAACAATAAAAAGATAGGAAGTTGCAGAAACAAATTTTTTGACTGCGTGTTTGAAGGTTTGACCGGATCCGTGGTTCACAATGAAAAAAAAAATAAATAAATAAATTTTGCTGAAAAAAGGACAGAAAAGGACAGATTTTGACTGTCCTTTTTTACAAGACAACTTAAGGACAAAAAGGCTAAAAAAAAAGGACAGACTGTCCTTAAAAGGACAAACATGGCAACCGTGGTTCACTACGGGTTCCGACCACTATGAACGGAAACGTTTGGCAACAATGTTAAAAATATACTCATATGTGTATATATTTATGTATGTATGTACGGTATGCATGTATGCATTTCACGAAGCACCTACCAGTATTTCAAACAAAAGTGACATCTGCCATCCTTTTTTAAGTGGTACCTAGTTGTCATTAGCTACAGATGCCTCTGAGGTATCAGCTTGCCTGCGATCTACACTCCACCCTCCCGTCTGTCCCCCCCTCCGTCCCCTCCCCTTTGTTCCTCATATCACCTCCTCCACCCCCCATCCACCCTCTCTATAATCTATCTCTCGCGCCGCTCCGCTCAGTACCTATCACCTGAGACACTTCCCTATTTATTCTTTATTCTTTAGTCTCAGTCTCCATTCCACCTAATATTTTTCGAGCCATGGATTGCTGTGTGAGCCTGGAAAGCTTGTATCCCGGAGTAACAGTTTGTAAGCTCTCAGCCCAGAAACTACGGCAAAGGGATTCATTAGTGCCTTTATGCGTTTATCAATAACTGAACAAGATTATTACACACCAAGCTGCTGTGTGTGTGTGTGTGTGTGTGTGTGTGTGTGTGTGTGTGTGTGTGTGTGTGTGTGTGTGTGAGAGAGAGAGAGAGAGAGAGAGAGAGAGAGAGAGAGAGAGAGAGAGAGAGAGAGAGAGAGAGAGAGAGAGAGAGAGAGAGAGAGAGAGAGAATTAGGAAAGGTCTAAGGCGTTCAGAATTTTAATGGCCACAGTTTTCACTATTTTAATCCCCCACATGAGTTTCTGAAGCTGTATAAAGTCGTCAAATAGTTAGGGACAATGGCTATGGAAACGCGTCATGGTACAGAAGGGATTAAGACAGTTTGGGATATTACATTACCTTAACTTGGCACTTGGAGCAAGGGAGGAGAGGCAAGGCAAGAACGCAACACGTCAGCCAGCAAGCCAGGGAGACACGGAGACCCAGTGAACTATGAGTGAGGTAGAGACCAGACGGGAGAGCTAAACTAGTGGAGTGGGTAGGGAGGCGACCACTGTAGCTTGGTTCACCTGGGGAGCGTTGCCCAGGTAACCCACACACACACACACACACACACATACTTACTATCTGGAAGCTTTACCAAATCTCTCCACTCATTACTCCGACTTACTCATCTGTCTGTTGTGAAGAGCTAAGAGGAATGTTTAATTAGGATTATGAGAGAGAGAGAGAGAGAGAGAGAGAGAGAGAGAGAGAGAGAGAGAGAGAGAGAGAGAGAGAGCTATTCCATTCACGTGCAGCGATACAAGTGGAAATATGTAATAGGTGATAACAATTTGATGTGTATGCATTGTTTTCAGTAAGATCTCAAGCACACACAGTGACTTGCATACACTTATTCATTGGGGTTCACTAGTATCAAATTTAGGGTGTGCGTTGCCGTAACCCTTTCAGTACCAGGACGCGTTTCCCTATGCATTCTGCTATTTGGTGATTTTATACAGCTTCAGAAACTTATGTGGGGGATTAAAATAGCCATTAATCTTCTGAACTCCATAGACCCTTCCTAATGTCAATAAAATCGCCTAATCAAACCCAAAAAACAAGGTATAAGAATTGCGAGGAACCTTGATTTGTTCTCGCCAGCCACTCCACGAACGACGATGGAAAGTGGAAACATGTCGGGTGAAAACAAGGCGCTGTGTTGTTACTGTTGTCGTTCATAAACTCTCAATCTATCTCTGTGGGCACTGTTGTCATTAAGATCTCCAGCACTGAATTACCGCCAAGTACTCATTTATGGGCGTCTGAGTGAGTCAAGTTTAATCCCTTAAGTGGCATTTTTACGATAGTTTGTGTGTGATTAGATGATTTTGCTTACAATAAGAAGCCTCTACGGTGTCAGATATTAATGGCCAGTTTTCACTATTTTAATCCCCACATAATTTTGTTAAGCTGTATAAAATCATTGAGTAATAGCCAGAATAAATATGAAAACGTCATGTTACTGCAGGGGTTAACACGGCGGGGCGAGGCGAGGCGATAGAGGCACCTTGCTTTGCTCCGGGCTGTGTTTCCTACATATCATAGCTTCCCCTTGCTCAATAAGCGCTAAGAATAGGACACATTTCGCTATACGCTATTACTTGCAGTTTGTATTGACAGACTAGGATAATAAAGAGGGACGCCAGAGATGAAACGTATACAGAACTGTGAAATAACGACACACACACACACACACACACACACACAGTCTTAGTCCTATCCGAAGATATGTCTATGTGCTCTAAGCTTGTTCCGTAATGGGGAAGGCTGGCTGGGTGACTACCGGGAGACCATAGTGAATCACACACACACACACACACACACACACACACACACACACACACACACACTAAGTACCATGAAAGAAAAGGACACACACACACACACACACACACACACACACCTCCCCCTCCAACACCCTCCAGCTGGGAGCTGGGTGTCAGTGGTTCCAGCTGGTGGGCTCCCCCATAACGAAAGATAAGGCAACACACACACACACACACACACACACACAGCCTCATTCCTATCCGAAGATCGCTCTATGAGCTCTGAGCTTGCTCCGTAATGGGGAAGGCTGGCTGGGTGACTACCGGGCGACCATAGTGAATTACACACACACACACACACACACACACACGCTAAGTACCATGAAAATAAATGACACACACACACACACACACACACACACACACACACACACACACACACCTTCCCCTTCAACACCCTCAAGCTGGGAGCTGGGTGTCAGTGGTTCCAGCTGGTGGGCTCCCTCATAACGAAAGATAAGGCAAAACACACACACACACACACACACACACACACACACACACACACACACACACACACACACACAGACACAGTCACCCACCCACCCACACACACCAACCCAACCCCCCACCCTCGGGCCTGGAGCCAGGTCTCGGCCTGGATCCAGCAGGGGGTGGGGTGTCGGCCCTCCCTTGATGACGTCACATATATTCGTTACGCATATCATTTTGAAAATGAGGATTCCCAAAAAGGCAGCTGGACACGAATGTTATAAAAATTCTGACTCGTTATCAATCGAAACTAACTTCTAAAATACAAAAACATTGCCTAGGAAAGGAATAATAAAAATAACTCAAAAATATACTAAATAAAGTATTAGAACTTTGACTTGCTTACACACAATTTCAAAGCCCACCAATTTCATTCAACTGAATAGATAACGTTTTTCAAAAATTATGACTATCATTTCGATATATCAAAACCTGGCAACTCGCCCTATTAGAAAAAATAATATTTAAAAAATGACGTTGTTTACAATATTAACAGGACTACATATCATTCTTAAAGTCCACATCTTTAACTTCTCAGGAGTCTTACACACTTTTCTCATGATAAACCATCTTTTGAAAACACAAACACTTCGCTACAACTTCAAATAAAAAATCACAGATAGCGGAGGTAAAAATTTTAGCGTATTTTGGCCCTCCCATTCAAGTCATAAACACCCTCTACATCACCGTACTTCACTCAACTCAAGCATGAAAGACACGTAAAACACTGCGAACTATCATTAGAAACCCTTAAAAGGAACTTGTGACTCGAAATAAATGAACTGAGACAAATATGAATAATAGTGGAAGTCGAGCATCTGGGACCGGCATTTTGGGTGGGAGCTGGTGATGACGTCACAGCCTGGGGCTCGTGACGCTTCTTCTCACTGAGCCTCCATAGCATGCAAATCAGGTCATTGCGGATATATCTCAAACACTGACATGAAAGATTAGGCCTATGGCTCCACTTTGTGACCTGTCTGGCCTGTAATGAGTGAGAGATGAGGCAGATAATGGCTGAGAGAGAGGCGGCGGGTCACGGGATCGGTTTGTTTACGTTTTCAAGATTTGAATTATTTGGTTTTATAAGTATATGCAGGTGTTAGTTCACTGATATGTTGTCCTGGAGGTTATCAACCTTAGGTTATGACATGGCACCACCGTGAAATGATGAGTTACACCAATATATTACTTACGTTAGCCAAAGACTGCTCGGCGGCGGCTGTCCGTGTCACTAGCAGGCACCCACACTCCACTGTCCACTTTGTGTCCTCAACCATGTTTAAATAGTTAACCTCTGATTATTGAGAGGCTACACACACAATATTCTCTTCGCTAGTATAGATATCACTATTATCGGTATCTTCATCACCACTCACTGTCCCTCACGGCCAGAGCTTTGTCCTTCCAAGTGCAGCGCGGCTCACGGACTGGTGGGCAAGTTCCTGTACCAGCCTTAACGGTACTGTACCGGTAAAATTTTCCGTACTGGTAAATAGCGAAATGGTACTGAGCAAATTGTATACAGCGTGGAGGTGTCTCAAGGCGAGCGGTGATGGGTAAGACAGTAACATTGAGTAATTCTCACTCTCGGTACCACTCCACACTGGTACCGACTGGCTGCCCTGGCGCGTCGGCGCGGTCTCGGTAGCTCGGCGAAACGCGTCTGTACTGGTACGACTGAATGTGCCGGCAACATTTCCGGTACCGCTTGACGCTTGTACCGTCTAGCGTCTGTGCCGGGACTCTGCTACTTCCTACCGCTAAGAATGAACAATGTATCGGCACCACTCGGCGGATCGGTGGCCGGGACGGGTAGCGGTCTGGCGGACTGGCATCTGGCGGTGCAGTAACAATGCAGTTGGCCGGCATTTAACCATTGCATTTCTACTTCTACTACTACTACTATTAGTGCTGCTGCTGCTGCTGCTGCTGTTACTGCTGCTGCTGCTGCTACAACTACTACTACTACTATTACTACTATTGCTGCTGCTGCTGCTATTACTACTACTACTACTGCTATTACTACTACTACTACAACTACTACACATAGGATTAAGTGTACGAATATTATAGACAAGCCCAAATTATCTCATCCCGCTTAAGAATCGAACGCGAGCCTCTCAGTTGTGTTAGGAAGGTGTCAAGTCAACTGTCAGCATCCCTATAGATTTACTCATTCGTCCTTGACGGCCGAGGCCATTAGGGGTAGTTAGTGCCGTTATTTTTCATCAACCGTGGCATAGTGCTGCATCATTTTGTCTGTCTGTCTCTGATATATATAATGCATTACCAAATTTTCATCATATTGATTATCTTCTTGTGTATGTAGTATGTATGTAAGTATGCATGCATGTACTCATGATAATAAAAACTAAATAATTGTGGTCAATGGTCAATACTCATTGATAACTGACTCAGTGATACCACTCTTCAGTTTCCGGCCGCGTGGCTCGCGCCCCGCGCGGGACTCCCGTCTCGGTAAGGTGTTATAATCTTTCCACTCTATGAAGTCCGTTCTGGGCAGGGCACATTCTGGAATTCCCAGAGTGCGACGATGCCAGTTCGACTCCCAATTATCAGATTAAGTACCGACCCACCACCCATCTGTTAATCTCTCTCTCTGTAATTATTGTTATTATTATTATTATTATTATTTAGGTAGTGTGGAAAAAAGTCGAAATGAATAATAATAAATAATACTCCGGCGCCTTAGTTTTTGGTCCATATTCTCTCAAACTTTCAGAAAAACCCTTTTGCGTGTGTGTGTGTGTGTGTGTGTGGGGTGTGTGTATATATATATATATATATATATATATATATATATATATATATATATATATATATATATATATATATATATATAAAACCGCCACATTTGGCGGGAAACCCGCCAACCTGGTTACTCTGGCCTGGTCTGACTTGACCCAGCGCCCAGCGGAAAGATGAAAGGGGACACACCACCACCACCAATGTGGCAACATGGGAAAAAAACGCTGCCACATGCCATAGAATTTATGCAAATCGTCGTTATCATCGTAAACATAGACACTTATTGTACTATGAAACTTCCTTTACTATACGCGCAATACATAAAATATCACTTTCAAACACCACATGGATGATAAATAAGAGAGAGACATAGGTGTGACAAAAATGACGGTCTTAACATGCATTTACTTAAACTAGGCCAGTAGGACTCCATTACGCGTATTGGCAAGATATTTATAAGTTAATTTTCGTCCTGTTTGAGCTGTGGTATAAAAAGATTGAATTTACATAAAGGGGGAAAAAAATCTACTGTATATACAGGCAAATTTATCCACATGGTATAAAAATATACAAAATATATTATTCATTTATAAAATTTGGACTTGCATACAGGTAAATATAAAATATATTGTAGCACTTGCATGCTCACACACACACACACACACACACACACACACACACACACACACACACACACACACACATTTGAATTGAGAAAAGAAAATAAAGATTTATGTAAACCATATACAGCAAAAAGTTTGACATAAGGATATCTAAGTAGTAAACCCCTAAAGTCTTGCTGGCAGTGGTTTAGTTTTCAATGAGACAATTCACACAAAGTATCATAGTCTGAGTGGCACAGTACACTGCTTGTCCTGTCAGATGTTGGATCACCACCTTTCAATACAGAAATATGACTAGAATGGTAATAATGATAATGGCATGGTATAATGAGAGTGATACAATTACTGGAAGCACATTTTTGGAAACATTCAGCCAGTGTATTCTTTCCCTCTCTCTTAACACACACCTCCCTCAAGAATCTGCAATATTTTCAAGGCCAGATCTGCTCCCCTGCTAGATGCTGTTTCTGCCATGTGTTGCAGTAGAGGGCGGAGAGGACCTTGCCTTATGATAGCCTTTGCTCTCTGATTGTTGGCAATCAGTGCCCACATAATGATCATTATCACTTCACAATTTTCTTTTTTCTTTCTCTCCTCAGCCAACACTTCCAGGAGTGTCTCCATGAAGCTGCCTGGCTCCAGGAGGGCTGAGACAGAGTGGCATCCCAAAGCCATGTTTGCTGCCACTCTCAGAGTAGCCAGCTGCAGCACTTCATGATCCACCAGTTCTTGTACAGTGGCAATCCAGCCCCTTGACTTGAGTAGGGCTGTCCGGGACTCCTGATGAGTGGTCAACTGGTCAAAGGCAGGAGGTCAGCAGCCAGCACTCCCAAAGCAAGGTGCTCCAGCCCAGTATCCCTGGCAATGGTAGCTGCCTGGACAGGCTCATATCTTATCACTATTCTCAGCAACACCAAGCTGAACTCTACTGCTCGCAGATATGAGTGTGAAGACTTTATATTTGTCAACAGGCAGCGTAGCTGTGTCACTATCAAAGTCACCAGGCCATGGGAGAAAAGTTGTGGTACCACATGAGTAGGGTCAAGCAATACTAGGTTAACCAACAGTTTTAGAGTGGCCTCATACAACTGGATGGAAGTCAGGTCATGATGTTCCTTCTCCCCTTCCCTGTCTACTGCACTATAAGAGCTAAGGCAGCTGAGAGAGAGATCCCACTCCTGGATGGCTGGTGGTGGTCTAGTCTGACCCAGCCCCTCATTCAAGTGGGAAAGTGAGGTCAACACCAGACTGTAGAAGTTGCAGTGCTGTAGGAGAGCCATTAGCCCTTCCAGGCCATCCACAGACTCCTGTAAATAGATCAATTTGTTGAATTCAATACTCATCCAGACAGAAATTACCTGTTTCCAATCTTTTCCAGCATCAGTAAAAGTTACATAGAACAATGTGAATACATAGCTAAACCCTCATCATAAAAGAATACAAACATGTAAAAATGGAAGTGATAAGCATATACTAAACTGCATATCACACTTCATCTTCCCATGGAGAAGGATAGAGTATGAGAGAGTGACATATCTTGAGTTTTGAGAAGATAAACAAAAACATAAAAACACTCATTTATGACAAAAACGAATGAAAAATAAGGATCAATATTAACTCATAGAGGTTGTAGAATTCTCCACTCTCGTGGGAGATGCATAAGGGCACTCAAAAGCACAGGAGAATAAAAGCATCACAGTCTCACCCCAGTACAAACATCGGCCACCACAGGGGACAGCCAGGGACTGCTAGGTGATGGGCTGGCCTGCATCAGCTGTACCAGAAGCAAGGCTGCAGAGGCTCTCACCAGGCAGCTGCAACCCTCAGGCAGGAAGTAGCTGCTCAAAAATGCACTTGAATTATAAACAGCCACGCAAAATAAAATCAATCAATAAATATATATATATATATATATATATATATATATATATATATATATATATATATATATATATATATATATATATATATATATATATATATATACTCAAGTGATGGACATGAAATGTAACTCAAAGCCACAGTAACAAAGCTGTGTAATGAGCTATTCATGTTGCAAGTAAAGTGGATAGTAAAAGTAATGAAAGCATCCACCAAATATTTAGTAAGCTCAATAAGAAATAACAAATGACCTCTGAACAAGTAGAACTGTTTAAAAAATTGCACCATATCAAGCAAGGTTTCTGAGAATGATCTTCCTAAATTCTATTTTATACAATATTTATCTTCCTGAAGTGATCAAATGTCACCATTTAGACCCACCTGAGAGCAGCTGCCCACACAACCCCTGACACTTGTGTAGGACTGCAGTGCAGGAGGGATGTGTAGCCAGCAATGGCAGCTGCCACATTCAGGCCACAGCTAGCCACTAGGGATCTCGGTACACCCACAGGGATACTAACCAGGACAAAGAGTCCTCACTAGAAGCCTCCTGAATGACCTGCACAGTAAAAAGAAATATGAGCCAAATCATATAAAGCCATAAACTCTCCATAATGTTTCTCTGGCAAAAAAAAAAAAAAAAAAAAAAATATATATATATATATATATATATATATATATATATATATATATATATATATATAATATAATATAATATATATATATATATATATATATATATATATATATATATATATATATATTTTTTTTTTTTTTTTTTCCAGAAAAGAAAAGGAATCTTAAAAGGTAAGACAATAAGGTCTTCAGTTAAAACTAATACACCATTTGAAATTTTATACAACAAATAATGCTTCTTTGGTAAATGAACACAGGGATGGGAGAAGCCTTACCCTTACCTGTGTGAAGTCAATGGCAGGCTGGGAGAAGAGATGCAGCAGCAAGAGGGAAGAACTGAGGGTCACCTTGCAGCCAACATAGGAGTTGTGAGCACGCCCACGCCCCAGATGGAAAGAGCTGATCAGCCTCTTTGTGTGTGTGTGTGTGTGTGTGTGTGTGTGTGTGTGTGTGTGTGTGTGAGAGAGAGAGAGAGAGAGAGAGAGAGAGAGAGAGAGAGAGAGAGAGAGAGAGAGAGAGAGAGAGAGAGAGAGAGAGAGAGAGAGAGAGAGAGAGAGAGAGAGAGAGAGAGAGAGAGAGAGAGAGATAATACAATATGAATACTAATATACGGAAACCCCTAAAATCAGTCTGGAGACACTTATTGTAATACATGTTTCTTGTTATCCCTAATCAGCTTATATATATATATATATATATATATATATATATATATATATATATATATATATATATATATATATATATATATATATATATATATAAATATATAAATATATCTCTCTCTCTCTTTTTAGGCATACAATTTTTACCTTATAGAGTTAGAGACCAAATGGGATGCCAGCTCCAGGCCTGGCCAGCCATGGAGTGTAACCCAAAGAAGAGTCTCCAGAGCCATCCCCACCACAGCTGCAACACCAACACAATTGTGGTATTACCATACAGATAACATGGCACACGTTACCTCAAATCCACCACCACATCAGTCCCACCCATTATCAAAGCTACACTCGCCCAAAAAATCATTGGTTTGTACTGTAGACTAAACATTTTGAAACCATTGACAATAACTATATGGAAAAGAGAGTGCTCAGATGCCAGTGTTGATACATAGATACATTTTGACAGTCTCCTTCCATATATTTCCAATCATAATAAATTGATCCTTTTCACCACGACTTCATACAATACTAGTCAATCTGAAACTGTTGATTAAATCCAGTACCAACAGTTTTTGGAGCAAGCATATGTCAGTCACACTTGCAACAGTGGTCATGTTCCACTATAAATCTGACTCGTACATTCACTCATTCAGTCTACCTGTTCCCCTTTCCTCTGAGTCTTCTAGAGAAACCTTTTCCAATCAATGTATTAATAAATGCACTCCTCACTTTCTAAGTACAAGAAGCTGGTCATTATTGTGTGCGTAGAGCATTACTGTATTTTACATGTACATAAACTTGGCCCTTGATTTAATGGATCCCAATTTAATGGATTTCAGATTTAACAGTTTCCAGGCAGGAAGAGGGGAGGTTATTTGATGATATGGTCATTAATCTTGTGAGAGCAAGCAAACACTGACCAAGATTATAGTGCTGCAGGTCATTGTTGGCAGTGAGTATGGGGAGAAGTGTGGTGGTGACGGCAGCTGCTAGACTGTCCCAAAGGTTCTCGCCAGTTACTTCAGAACCTGCACTACAGTCTGCCAGAACAGAGACGGTGGAGTTCACAAGGCCAGCAGCAGCACGGAATAACTTCACAGCCTGCACAGTCTGTACACTGTAGTCACAGGCAACCCAGCTGGTACCTCCTGGAGAGAAATCACACTCAGTAAACCCTTGATGCTTGCAGGTTTGATGTTTGTGGATTTGATTACTCCTGGGTTTTCAGCAGTGAATGTAAATAACACTATTACCTAGCTTACAGTTATTACCTACTACTTTAATCCTGAAGTGATGACCTGAAAATGTTTGCATCCTGTTCAAAACTCAGGTGTTGACGATACAGTTAGCACATCAGAAATCACCAATATTGAGTATTCCATTACCAGTATTTTCACACAAGTAAATATATGTTGCACTCACCTGCCTTGCTGAGGGTTTGGAGCAAGGCAGAGGAAGGGCTGGTCAGTTCAGTAATTAAGAGTTTGATGAGGGGAGGGCAAGTATCCTGATGCTGCTTGATGCCAGGACAATGTGCCTGCATAAAAGACAGCAGGTGTGAGCTGAGAATATTGAATATATTATAATTACAATATGATAATGATCCTGATGATGATGTACTTCACCTTGAGGCAGATGTAGAGGCACTGCAGTACATGCACAAGAAGCTGTTCATCAACCAAAGAGTTTGGTTCAGCTGTCAGGAAGCGCTGGAAGCTCCCTCTCCATGTGGGTGTTGTGAAGAATCCCTCATCCCAGCCACCAGTGAGGCCCATCTGTTGCACCTTGAAGCTGAGGGCAGCCACATTTCTCATTACATTGTGGTGGGAAGTAGCATTCTCCACATTTTGCAGGACTGATGCTGTGGCTAGGGACATTGTGGACAGCTTGAGCCATGCAATATGTCTCTCACTCAGAAGGAGGGAGCCTGAGTCTTTGGAGTGGAAGCAGTGCTGAGAAGAGAGCCACTCCACTCCCCCAGCTTGAGAAGCTCCCCACACTGATCCCAGGAACTCCTGAGCAGGCCACACACCTTCTTTTATTAGATGATGGACTGTCCTCATTTCAGCACTCAGTCCTGTATTCTCCAACCACGGTCGTGTCCGGTGGATGAAAGGCAGGTGAAGTCCCTCTGTCAGGAGCTGTGGCACTGAGGGTAGCTGTGCCATACCTGCCTCTACACCATCACTGAAGTCTATGATGTCTTGGAAAAGCACAAGGGCCACGAGACATGCAGCTTGGCTCCTCATGCACGTCTCTTCATAGAAAATCAGAGTTGCTGTTGGAATGAGATACAAACAACATCAAGAAAATAATAATTCCTAATCTACCCCTGGCATAAGTTTGAAGCACCATTCTACAGTATATAATTCAGAGATGATAAAAAATGAGAGAGAGAGAGAGAGAGAGAGAGAGAGAGAGAGAGAGAGAGAGAGAGAGAGAGAGAGAGAGAGAGAGAGAGAGAGAGAGAGAGAGAGAGAGCTCAGATTTTCTTGTATGATCACTCCAAGATCTTTTTCCTCTTTAATCTTTGTTATTTGCTCCTCTCCCATCAAATAGTTCCATACTGGTCTTCTCTTACTCTTTCCTAGTTCCATTATGTGGCATTTCTTGGCATTAAGCTCCAATTTCCACTTCTTGCTCCATTCATAGATCTTATTTAAATCTTCCTGTAGCAGTATACAGTCCTCTCTGGTTTTGATAACTTTTAGCAATTTTGCATCATCAGTGAATAAATTCATATAGCTGTTTACTCCAATGTGAATATCGTTTACATAAACTTGAAACATAATGCGGGCTAACACTGACCTTTGTGGCACCCCGCTAGTTACTTTACTCCAAGACGAGTATGTATCTCTGATCACAGTTCTCATTTCTCTATCCTTCAAATAATCTCTTGTCCATTTGAGCAAGGTTCCACACAGTCCTCCTATGTTCTCTAGTTTCCAAAGAAGTCTTCCATGAGGGACTTTATCAAATGCCTTTTTAATGTCCAGGTATACTGTGTCTACCCATTCATCTCTGCTTTCAAGTCCTGCAATAACCCTGGAGTAGAAGCTTAATAAGTTTGATACACATGACTGCCCTGTCCTGAACCCAAATTGTCTGTTCGATATGACTTGCTCCTCTTCTAGATATTTAACCCATTTTTCTTTGATAATTATTTCACATAACTTCTCTACGACACTTGTAAGTGACACTTGTCTGTAGTTTAGTGGTACAGTTGCCTTTCCTCCTTTAAATATCGGTATTACGTTGGCTCTCTTCCACTCTAGTCGAACTTTTACATTTATTGAACTTTCAATTATTTCCCAAATTGGATCCAGTAATTGCTCTTTACATTCTTTTAACACCTAGCCTGATACCCCATCTGGCCCGATTTCTTTCCTGACTTCCAACTTGTCCAGTAATCTTCCAATATCCTCTTTATGAACTGCAATTTCCTGTAATCCTAGGCAATTCAATGTCCTATTAGGTTCTGTGGAGTGAGTGAGAGAGAGAGAGAGAGAGAGAGAGAGAGAGAGAGAGAGAGAGAGAGAGAGAGAGAGAGAGAGAGAGAGAGAGAGAGAGAGAGAGAGAGAGAGAGAGAGAGAGAGAGAGAGAGAGAGAGAGAGAGAGAGAGAGAGAGAGAGAGAGAGAGAGAGGGGAGATAAGATCTGACATTATTGTAATTGACAAACGTGTCCTCAACAATGTCATCTCACCCTGAGCATGTTGATGAAGGTCTGCATCAGGAATGGGAGAGAACACAGCCTTAGGAATGACTTGTGAAGGTTTGGATCCTCAAGAAGAAAGGCCAACTGTGTCCAGGCAGCCTTTTGCACCCCTGCCTCCAACCCCAAGCCCTGGATCAGCTCCACCACCTTCAGCAGTCCTCCCTCCTGCTCCACGAACATGGTTCATGATCTTACTGCCTCCTTTATCACCTTTATCAAGTGTCTCATTCATTCAGCATTCCTACAGCTTTCCTCACCTGTGTGTTCAGTGTTGTTTATTCTAAATCCCTCATTGCTGATTCTTGCATTACAACTTTTAAATCACTCAAAAAAACAGAATTAGTTTAATGTTCTGTCTATTCCACTATTCCCTCTCACTGATTTTTCTTTGTGGGTCTTAATGTCATTGGTTCTCTATTGCCTAACTCATGTTTACAAGACTTCTTACACATTCTGTCTTTTCATGAACGGAAAGCACTTATAATAAGCGACCTTAACACCTTGACACACTGGAGTAAGTGAAATGTGATCCTTATAAATAAAAAGTTTAGTACAAGTATCTTATACAAGACATTTTCAATTTACTGATATACATAAATTAGAATAGGATAGGTACTTTATACATTGCACATTCAATATACATATACACCAATAAATTTAAAAATTTTGCCATTTAGTTATGAATTTAACTTAGAAATTACCAAACAATGGTTAAGGGCAGATACTCAAAGATTTAAATGACTCACCTCTGTTTCCAGGTTGCAGGTGCGGTTGATGTGCACCGGCTGCCTCAGGACAAAGAGGTCGCTGTGAATGGTGATGCTGTACAGGAGGGAATCAAAGCAGAGGTCAGTAATTGTACGGTTCAGTTTCTGGCACGCATAGAAGAAAGGGCCAGTTCTTGCCTCTCGGCGCCGCAGAAAGAGACACTGTAGCTGATACCGCAGAGCCTGCAGTGGAGGGTTACCATGATCAATGTACATTATTTGACTTTTCTTGGTGTAGTAATAATAAATCAGAATTGTGGTAAGACACTTCCTGTCCAGCACAGTTGTCTAATGAGCTTACCTGGGGGCTGTCTTGATCATACACCTCCAAAAAGACTTGATCTATGGCACGGCCCAGCAAAGAGGAAGGATCTGCCATGCACTGCAAGTCTGGCAGACATGCATGCCAATGCTCAGCTGCTACAGTCCACACTGTAGCACTCATGAAATGCTGACCAAGCAGCAAGGTGAGCAGGATCTCCCTTGATAGTCTGGCAACCTAAAAAATGAGACCCTTATCAGTAGCTGCCAACATATAAAATGGGCAAAAATATGGGACAAATGAGTTGGAAATATAAAAATGAGACTCAGGTTAAAATAGAAGTAGTATACATGCATAGATTATTCCCTTACATCTATACACATCTGCTATTTATTTATCTATTCTTACTTACCTCCTTATTCTCATCAGCACACCCAGCAAACAAGAGAAATCTGATAATGCCTGGTGACAACAAGAGGAGAGTAGCTGGTGATCTGCTGCAGCTGGTATCCAGGGTTTGAGCTGCTCCAATACTGTACTCTGCCAGACCTAGCACACTCTTGTACCTTAAGGTCATCATCATTATTAACCAAGATACTCAAAACAATTAGTAGAGACATTCATCACTTCTTAATGCATCTCATTCCTTCTCAGAATTCATACTGATGATCAGATAAAACAATGTGACCAAGGTAATCTTCCTGTTAAAGAGAGACTCAACAATTGTAATTACGAGGCTGGAAATGAAAATCTTCAAATAAACAGCTCGAAGAATAGGAACAAAATCAGTGTTGACTCTTGCTGAGAGAAGAAAACTTATATGTTGAGAGAATTTAAAAGTTTGATCCAGTAAGCTATGATCACAAAAGTACAGCAATATAAAAAATAACTTTGCAGGGACTGTAAGCCTTATAAGGCTTAAGAATAGACATGAAGAACTAAACTGTTATGATGAAGAATTGTACTAATAAAAACTTTGTTGCCAAAGGGCAAAGAAGCAAGCCAGAGACATCCAATGTTTAATTTTTATCACAGCTCTGAGTCAAAAGTCATAAAAGTGGTGCTAACTAATAAACCTAAAACTGCAAAGAATACATGAAAATATCAATGAACTACATCTATAGATACTAACCCTTTGAGGCGGACAGAGAGCATTGGAGAATGAAGAATCTGGAGCAGCATGAATCTTGCTTTGTCCAGCAACTGCTCAGATATGCTGTCTTCTACTGTCTGCTTCCCAACACCTTGCAGGAGCCTCTCCAGGAATGCACCATCCTGAAGAACACTACAGCTGGGTAAGGCCTTTTCAGCAAGGTCAAGGAATGCCTTAATGTCTGAGTCAGATGCCTGCAGAAAACTTGAGGTGGCCTCAAAGAGACTTAGCAGCAAAGAGTAGGCACCTAACCTCACCCGTAGCTGTGACATTACCCTGTGTTAAGTATTGTAGCAGAGAGTGATGCTGCTGTGGGTGCTGCAAGAAAAATCCACCTTCACAAAGCACCATCACCACAGCCTCACACACAGCATCATCCAGCACCTGCAAGGATTCCAGATAATTTGTCAACTATCCTAACTCCTAAAAAGATGCATCTAAAAAGTTCCACTCTCATTTCACTTTCGTTTGAGATTATTTTTTGAGGTCAAGCAGAGTTAAGTATTATATTGATACAAAATTAGTATTCTTATTTCAACAAGGCTTGGCAAGGCAGATTATGTTTTCTTAATACCTGAGCAGCAGCCTCCACTGGCATGAGTGTTGTGAGGATGTGATGCAGCAAGATGGAGCAGCAGTGACATACCTGCACCCACCTCTCACCTCCTGTCTCCTTTCTTGCTTCAAGGCTACTCAGGATGAGATCCGACAGGGATGCAATGACCTTTAAGGATTAATTTGATGATTCAGCCATTACAAAGGAAATGGTTGTAAATGTCTTAACATGTGAATGAATAAGTTTTCCTTTGGTTTCGTTCCCCTTAAAGTAAATTTCAGCATGGTATAGAGGGACATAAATTAAAAGTAAATATACATTACATGTATGCAACAGTACCCAGTAATTATGTTAACTTTTAACAAAATTATTAATATTAATCATAAAGTTAATGCTTCTGAAAATATAACCAGTCTCTCACATGTCATGAAAATCCTTCCTACTTGTGATCACATAAAATAATGACTTTGGAAAGCAATAAAAGATATGTTTGGATTCAGCACCCACCATCTGTACTCCTGTGATGACCTCATTAACCAGTGGTTCTTCCTCACCCTCCCCTTTCTCTTCCAGCTTCCACAGCATGTCAGGAATGACACAATTGTGCAGGAGTGTCACACAGCTTGCCATGAGGCGGAGGGAAGCTGACTGAAGACTTGGCCTTTGTGAAGCCAGCAAAGGACAAGCAGCTCTCATGACTCGCAAACAATGGCCAGGAACAGACACCTGGTGCAGACCCAATAAGATGAATTCATCACCATCATCCTCTTCATGGACAGTTGACCCAAGAAGAAGCTCCTGTGAAAGGAAGAATGTAGGAGTACACCACCCTAAATCATCATTTTTTTCCTCTCTATGAGATGGGATGCAAAACAGTTGAAAAAATTAACAAAACAAAACAGTGACTGGATAAAACAACAACGCAAAATTAAAATCAAATTGATTCAGTATCCATTTTTTGCTTTCTGAGTATGAAAGTACAAATGGAAGTAGGTCCTTTACCTTAAACTAAACATAGGCGGTATATACACATAGATTCTAAATCTTTCAGTAGGCATTCTTATTTTCTTGTACTTAGCACAGAGATGAAAATTGTATCTAGGATAAATTCACACACATTTAATTTCCTGTCACAAAACTTTACACTGATGATGATAATGATGAAAGGGAACATTATGGCCATATTGATAATGATGATTTGATGACAGCAATGTTGTTGGTGAAAATTAAATGCTCCAGGGCAAGGCTCACCTGCCCCACTCCACTAAAAGGCTGAGGATGACAACCTTCTCCTAGTAGGTCCTGCAGGTGGGAGTCAGTGTGAGCACCTGTCTGGGAATGTGGTGAGCAGCAGCTGACTCGAGTTAGGTTGGAAGGGCTGTTCACTCCTGATGACCTGGCTGATACAACCTAGAACAATCATATGTTTGTTAAACTGAGCAACTATTCAAATATTAACATGACTCTGAAAACTTCATTTGCCAGTTTAGCAAGAAACCCAATTAACAAAAATATTTACTTTATTTCTTTACTTCTTTCTCTGTGTGAGTGAATATTTTAAATGGTGAACTGTTTTCACTGCTTGTTTTTGAGTTATGTGCTCTGCCATCCTTCATACTTATTGGCTGATGTATTAAGAGTCTTAATGTAATATCTTGTGATCTTAGGCAGCAGTGTTAATGAAGCGTATTGCTGGACAAGGTGGAGTGGAGGGGTGGAGAGGTAAGCACTAAAGAACAAAGGTATCCCACATATAGCTTCACTCAATGTGGAAAAAAAAATCACACATAAACAACACAGCCAAGGTGCGGGCATGCTGTGTCACCTCGCCAGTGCCAGGCCGGGTGTGTGGATCCAAGAAGTGGTTCACACGAGAGGTGAGCAGTTGTGTCAGGCTGTGCAGGAAGTCACATGCAGGAACCTGTAGGTGCCATGCATCCTCTCCTTGTTCCACCAAGCAGCCATACACCACCTGTGGGATGTCATGATAACTATAACCATTATATAATCTCATTATCAACAACAGTAATTAGCAGCAATAACAGCAAGATGTAACTAATATCATTTTCACCATAAACTATGACAGTCCAGAAATGAACACATGCATTATGGCTAAAACCTTAATGGCATAACCACAAGACTTGAAGAAAGTAAAGAAGCAAAGCATAAACAAAATCTAAAATGACAGCAATGCATGAAAATAAATAAATATAACTGCAATGCATGAACAAAAATTAAAATCACCACAATAAATGAAGAAAAATTCAAATGACCAATTCATGAACAAAAATTAAAACAATTGCAATAAATGAATAAAAATTATGATTAGAATAAGCCAAACTGCAATACTGCATAGCTATGAAACTCTGATAAAGCAAAATAAAAAATGTGAGAGAACACTAAATACTGCACTAGGCAACATACCTGCAGCACAGCCGGTCGCTGCAGCAGCACTTCTACAGGAAAGTCCCTGACCACTACAGTGTCAAGAAAGAGCAATGACGCTTTCACTTCTGCTGTGTTGGAGCTCATGAGGGACTGTGCACTTGACTCCAGAATATGCTGGTCACTCCTAGAAGCACAAAAGACATTATTAAATAATAAATGTTTCTCCCCACACTCCACTAGTAATTAAAGGAGGCAAACAAACCTTCACAGACCACAGCACCCCAGGGTCACTGCCCATTATCCTTGAATCTCTTAGAGTTATTTCATTATTCATATTAATGATGATCTTTGAGCAGATGGCTTCATGACCATGTGGGAGAACTTCCCACCCCTAATTAGGGAACCACTAAGTCCTAGATGATTGCAAACCTCCCAAAGAGACCCTCAAGGCTGTGTTCCAGTTGTACCTGCCAGGGAAAGATGACAAACTGCAGCATTGACTCCTTGGCAACACCAACAGCAGCATCATGGGAGTCCTCTACAGTGGTCCAGTCACACATGTTCTCTTCATCAACTCCCTCCTCACTGCACTCTTCATCACTGTAGTGAAATGACTAATTTACTGACTAGCCAGATGACAGGCTTTGTGATTTAAGGGAACTAAGAGATTGAACTCACTGAAAATTAATCTCTTTTGTTCTCTTTCTTAAATCAAATTTCTATCAAGCTTTAACACATTGTTTCTTATACTATCTTGATTACTGATCCACTTATCTTCCAATTTCAAACTATTCCTTTTGACCTTTCTTCAGGAATTAGGACTTCAGTATTTTCATTTATTCATTTTTTTTATTATTATTTTCTTATTATTTTTCATAAATTTTATTTTATTTATTTATATATATATATATATATATATATATATATATTTTTTTTTTTTTTTTTTTTTTTTTTTTTTTTTTGCTGTCCTAAGCAAGTTGTCCTCGTACATGAATAGAAGAGGATTTTGCATATAGGTGCATGTTTGTGTGTGACTCACCCAAAGCAGTGTGGGTTTCGCCTGAGCAGGCTGTGAGGAGGGCTGGGGTGTGGTGCCTCTGGTACCACTGCTGCAGTGACTCTTGCCTCTGAATCCTGAAGAGAACATACATTACCACCATAGCTCACACTCATACCTCATTTCACTCTGTCTTAACTCATCTTAGCATGAAGAAGAACATTAATATAAAATGAATATATCAATAAATAATATAAACTGGCACAATTTGCTGAATCAATACTTATTTAGATGAGATATAATGCCTTACTCTTCTACTCATCAGTAAAATCTCTCCTTTTCATTCATTCTCTTATACAAAATATAAAATGGTGGTTTTGAGTAAATACCAAAAAATCACCCTAAAATAAAGTATATATATATATATATATATATATATATATATATATATATATATATATATATATATATATATATATATATATATATATAATAACACTTTATGTATCATGTTATGTCTTTTTTCCTTTCTTCTTTATTCATATTTTTACCACGTCCTTCCAATTATATGTGGCTGTACTCTAGCAATAGCATCTGTTACTAGCATAAATAACAACTACATACCTAAACAAAGTATCAATTTATACTTTAAAAGAAATTCTTTTAGGAAGTATGAGTACCTAAGTACCAGCGGTACTAACCACTGTAGAATGTGAGGGATGACCAAGCTTCTTGAGGAGAAGTGTGACTTGAGGCAGTAAACTGACATGTGCCACAGCTTGCAACTCTCGCAGCTTTTGCCGCACTCCAGGCCCAGCCAGCCCGGTCTTGCAACCTTCATCCTGAAAAATGTAGCAGTACTTGTATAATTCATGAAGGAATTGCATGTGGCATAAAATAACATGATAGTACCTGGTGCTTCAAACATTAGGTTTGACTAATGACAGGACAGTGCCAAACCACATCAGCCATCAGTACACATTATTATAGGTTCATCTACCTATTTACACACCAGGTAGGCAATCCCTCATGGGATGGCCCAGACAAACCACTCCACACTCTTACACACAGTTACACACATCATTTACACTCTTACCCCTGCCAGCCTCTGTTGGAGAGGGATAGTTTTGTGGACCACCCTACACTATCCATGGACTTGGCATAATACAAGTGGCAGCAAAACAAATATACAGCTACAGTGAATGTAGCAATGAGACACTGACCTCAGCCAGGAATAGCAGCAGAGTGAGAAAGTGTGGAGTGACACTTGGAGGTCCAAGATGCAGCAGTTTGAGGAGGTGTGGCACAAGAGCAGAGTGTGAGTTGCTTAGCTCTGCTAGAGACACCAGCCCTAACTAAACCTTCTGCAGGAGCCAATGGAGGACACGAGTGCGAATCTCCACTAGGGGATGAGCTAGAAGGCAGGGAAGAGATTCATGATAAATCTATTATAATATTTTTTTCTTCTTTTTTCATGCAAGAAGGTGAGCTGCCAATGGCAACAAAATATTAGAAAAAGAGGCCCCCTAAAAGATCAGAAAGAACTAGCTGAAAGCCTAGGACAAATGTCTTGACACCTCTCTCTTACAAGAAGTCAAGTTGTAGGAAGATGAAAATACAGAAACAAGTAGGGAGTTCCAAAGTTTACCAGTGAAAGGTATCAATGACTGAGAATAATGATTCACTCTTGTATTAGAGGATTGGACAGAATAGGGAAGAGAGGAAGAAGAAACCCTTATGCAGCAAGGCTGCAAAGTTTTAAAGCCATAGGACAGTAGTTTGACAGATTAGAGCACTCACTCTTTTTAAGAACAGGCTGAATGTAGGCAAACTTCCAGCGAGAAGGAAAGGTAGAAGTTGATAGGCATAATTGAAAGAGTTTGGTCAGGCGAGGTGCAAGCATGGAAGCAGTTTTTGAGAACAATAGGAGAGACTCCATCAGGCCTTCCAAGGATTTAGGCCAGAGAGGGCATAGAAAACATCAATATGAAGAATTTTAACTGAAGACATGAAATAGTCAGGGGGAGGAGGAGAGGGAGGGACAAGCCCAGAATCATCCAAAGTGGAGTTTTTAGCAAAGGTTTGAGAGAAGAGTTCAGCTTTAGAGACAGATGAGATGGCAGTGGTGCCATCAGGATGAAATAAAGGAGGGAAAGATTAAGAAGTACAGTTATTGGAGATGATGTTGGCCTGATGTTAGAAGTTATGAGGGGAGTTAAAGTTGAAAGAATTTGACATTTTCTATTTATAAGGAGTGTATGGCAAGTTGAAGAACAGACTTGCAATGATTCCGGGCAGAAACATAAATTGCGTGAGATTCAGGAGATGAGAGGCTCAAGTACCTTTTGTGGGCAACCTCTCTATAATGTATAACTACCATGAGAACAGGCTGTGTTAAATCAAGATTTAAAAGGTTTAGATTGAGAAAAAGAATGAGGAATGTACACCTCCATGTCAGACACTATCACCTCCATTATGCAGCATTCAGTACACAGAGATGGGTGTCTGACACGGAAACAGTAATCGTTCCAGGGAAAATCAGCACATCTCCTCAGGTCCCACCATCTGGTAGAGGCAAAATGCCGGAGGCACCTCCACTTTTTGGGATCCTGGGAAGGGATTGGAGAGATAGGACAAGAAACAGAAATGAGATTGTGATTGGAGGAGCCTAACAGAGAAGATTGGTTAACAGCATAAGCTGAAATATTAGAGGTGAGGGAAAGATCAAGAACATTGGGTGTATCTCCAAGACGGTCAGGGATATGAGTAGTTGTTGCACCAGTTGCTCTAGGTCATGGAGCAAAGTTGAAGGCTAGTATTCACACTTCTCTAACTTATTCTTTACCTATCTGCATCTCATGTCCTGTCTTGTCAAAATCAAAGCAATTAAAGCAGATAAAATTTTACAATAGGACCGATGCACTCCGAGTAGGAGGGTATTCTCTATTATTTTTTAATGTTATAAAATCAAAGCAATGACTGATCATGGCTACTGATGTCATTAGTTGTGCTTTTGTTAACATCCAGTCAGTAGGGAATAAGACAATAGAATTAAGAGAATTATAAAAATGAGCAGGACTTTGATGTCTTGGGGATAGCTGAGACTTGGCTGGACACATATGACACTGCTAAGATACATGAGATGATTCCATTGACTCATACCTTTAAACACATACCAAGAGTTCATAAGAGAGGAGGAGGGGTAGGGATGTTTGCATCAAAGAAATTCACTCATATTAAAATGGTTGATAGTTGTAGGTTTGATACTTTTGAACATATGGAAGTGAATCTGATGTCAGACCATAACCAAATGCTTGTATTTGTTGTAGTTTATAGACCCCCTGAAACCAATAAGAACAGGTTTATTGAGGAATTTAGAATATATTTAGATGGTTTGAATTATAGTCATAATAGGATTTATTTTGCTGGAGACTTCAACTTGTGGGTGGATGACTCTGAGGATCATCATGCCAAGGAATTTTTGAGCATGATGGCCTCCCACAATTTTGTGAATCATGTCACGCATGGCACGTCTCGCTCTGGTCACATGCTTGACTTGGTTTTTTGTACATCAGTGATGGGTAAAATTCTTAACCTCAATGTGGAACCTGATTTTTCTGTTTCGCCATTGCATAAACTGATTTCTTACCAAATCGATATTAAAAAGACAAAGAAGGCCAAGGAAACCATTTTATTTAGAAATAAGTCAAATATTGATGTTAAAAAGTTATTAAGTGATACTACTGAGAGGATTTCTCTGGAAAGTACTAATGCCTGCACTCATGCTGTGTATTTTAAGGTTAAGGGTGACTGTTTATGTTGTTTTGTTGAACTTTATAACAGTATTATCAAGGCATATTATGATGACATGTGTCCAGTAATAGAGAAGGAAATAGTTGTGAAAGAAGGCACACAATGGATTAATTCTGATATTAAAATGGCTATAAATGATAGGAGAAAGAAAGAGAGAAAGTGGTGTCGTTCTCGTAATGAGTTAACGCGGAATGAGTATATTGAAGCAAGAAATAAAGTTAACAAGATTATAAGGAAATGCAAATGTATGTATTTTAGGCAGAAAATTTTAGAGGTGGGTTCCAATGTAAAGAGACTCTACTATCTGTTTGATGACCTGACTGGTAACATGAAGCGGAAAACCCTTCCTGATGGTTACTCAGACATTACATTGGCAAATGAGTTTTTTTACTTTTTTTCACAATAAGATCCAAGCAATAGTTGACGGTTTTCATGGTACATCCCTGCAACTTTACTCTGAGTACTTGCCTGACATTCCGTTTTGTGGTTTTTCAGGTTTTATGCCCATTACCTCTAATGAACTTGACATGATCTTCAGCAGAGTTAAGAAGACTTACTGTAACAGTGACCCTATGCCAATCTCTGAATTGATGCAGGATAGAGATTTTTCAATTATAGCAAATGTTATATTAAAAATTGTTAATCTGAGTATTACAGAATGTGTTTTCCCATCAAGTGAAAAGGTAGCCATTGTTAAGCCAACTTTAAAGGGGAATGTAAACCACCAAGAGCTTAGTTCCTACAGACCTGTTTCTAACTTATCATTTTTATCAAAAATGTAATATTAGATCAATTAATGGAATACTTGACAAATGTTAATGTTTTGCCAGATAATCAGTCTGCATACAGACAGTTAAACTCAACTGAGACTGCACTTTGTCATGTTGTAAATTCTTTGTTGGTATGTATGGATGAAGGGCACTGTGGTGTCCTAGTCTTGTTGGATCTGAGTGCTGCATTTGATACTGTTGTGCATGAGTTGTTACTTGAGGATTTACATGCTGTTGGAGTGACTGATGATGCTCTGCGATACTTGAGAAGCTATTTAGAGGATAGGAAGTATTGTGTACAGGTTGGTAATGTTTTATCTGAGACAAGGCCATTACGGAGAGGAGTGCCTCAAGGTAGTGTGCTTGGTCCAGTGCTTTTCTGTATCTATACAATTGAATTATCATATTTACTTGGAATCATGATGTAGACTTTACTCTTTATGCAGATGATACCCAATTTTATATGTCTATTAATAATGTGCAGGATACTGAGAGTAAACTTTCTAGGATTATGTTTGATGTTAAGAAATGGATGGATGGAAAACAGCTGAAATTTAATGATGACAAAACGGAATGTTTGATAGTTGGTAAAAAGTGTGATATCAGGAGGTTGAATGACATACAAGGTTTTAATTTTAATGGGGGAATGTAGTGATTTCTGATAAAGTGAAAAATTTGGGTGTGGTTATGGATAAATACTTAAATTTTAATGATCATATTAATGATGTAACAAGAATTGCTAGGTACCATCTCCGTAACATTGCATTTATAAGAAAATACCTTGATGATAATTCTGTCAAAATGTTAATTCATAACTATGTCATTAGTAGAATTGACTACTGTAATTCATTATACTTAAATTTACCAAATTACCAATTGAAAAAGTTACAAGTGATCATGAATAAAGCAGCTAGATTAATTAAGAGAGTACCACTGTATGAGAGAATCACACCAACACTTATTGAACTACACTGGTTGCCTATCAAGGCTAGAATTGTATTCAAAATTTGTGTCCTGATTTATCAAGCTGTTAAAAACTGGTAAACCACAGTATTTGAGTGACCTACTGGAAAAATTTGAGAATAATGCCAATGTAGTTGTGAGCCACGCACATGATGTAAACAGACTGTTTGAACCAAGATGTAATTCTGGGATTGGTGCAAGAACATTTCAGTACAGTGCTCCAAGGTTATACAATGCACTACCTAATGATATAAAGTGCAGTGAGAATGTTGTAGTTTTTAAGAAAAGGCTAAAAACATTTATATTCAGAGAATGTTATGACGTGGAGGAGATGTGCATCACTGAACGTTATGCATTGTAATGGGCGATGATGATTTATATGGTTATTGTGTTTACTTTTCATATGTTCAATTTCATTTCTTTAGCCACTTATATCTTCATTTCTTATTTGGATAAATGGATCTGATTTGTATATTTTTTATATTATGTTTTTCATATTATGTCTATGTCTATACATTTATTTACATGTCTCATGCAGTGATGGATGGACTTGTTATCTTTTTTGTTAAGAAGAGGATTTCTCTGTGATTATCATTATAAGGTGCAATGTAGTTTTTAAGACCTTAGGTTAGGTTAGGTTAAGTTCTATTTATTAGTATATATATTTTTATTTTCATTTGTATGTATTTAGGACAACTATGTATATATAATTTTGTATGAGGCCCTGTAGAGCACCATTTACTGGTGGAATAGAGCCTAGAAAACAAAACAAAACAATAAAAACAATAAACAATAAAACATGATGGAAATACTTAACATAACATATAACATAAATAATAGGATAACAAAGGGCCACCAGGGCCCATCTAGGTTATCCTGTATCAGTCGCACAGCGACCTCGTCATCAGTACTTAAAGATACACTTAATTTAGTCTCTCTCATTATCCTACGATCTTGGGGTCTCATCAGGATGCAGAGTTTATAGGTAAAAAATATGAAAATGGCTATTTTAGGGAAATCTGCAACCTTAATCTTATCTGACATGCAAATATTAACTCTGGGAGATGAGGGTCAGGTTATTCCAAAATCATGACAGAAAACTCTTTGAACTACATATTGTAGCATCCTATCATCACACGGCACCTAAAACAAAATTAATACATTACCTAGTTTGGTGACGTAGTCTGAGATGTCTGCCATAGTTCAGCTAAGCATGATATCCGTTCAGTGCACATCAATGACTCAAACACAGCCCGCCATACGTGTCTCGTTTGTGTCAGTGCTATTCTAGAGGTCGCAAGCACATCAATATTTTCATTTGAAGTTATGAAGAAAAAAACATATTTTCTATCTTCCTAGATTGACTATCCTTATATACTAGTGTTTTTGTCAATGAGATTTATAGGTAGTCTATATTGAATAAAGAGAATTCTTTTATAAAGACAAAACTCGCAGAGCAACTCGCTACTCAGACAGTACGTAACCTCACGTCAACAACAACAATACGATGTCCGAGTATGGGAAAGTCAAAGTGGGCAAACTTAAACTAAAAGGAGAGAAAAAGTGAGTGTCTTTTTATTCTTATGTAGGTGAAGAACAATATGTGGTGTTTGAAATATGCAGTGAAGGAAGTTGTCGGCTTGTGAGCTTGTTTAGTTGTATTATTAAGATATGCTCTCTCTCTCTCTCTCTCTCTCTCTCTCTCTCTCTCTCTCTCTCTCTCCTAATACAGTGCACGTAATAAAAACCTCATCACTAAATCCATATCTCACTATTTGGAGCATTTTTAGCTACATTTTACCATTTTGGAAATTAAAAAGTTTAGCTTATGTAGCGTCTAGGGGTGTGAGCGAAGCCCTGTCCACCCGATGGTTAGAATAGCTTAGTAAGTTTACGTACTTAATGTGGTGTATCTAGGTCCTAGGGAAAGCTAAGCCCCCTTTCTCCCACCACCCCAAAGGGGAGGACGTCACAAAATATGACATTAGGTTACTTTACCTTCTTAACCAAATGGGGAAGGATCATAACCCCGTGGTTAGGAGGTTGTAAAATGTTAAATTAGGTTAGTCTACAATCTACATAATTGAGACTCAAGTAAGCTAAAGGGTCAAGGAAGGGAGGTATTGGTTGAAACCACAAATTTATCCCTCTAGTTTACTAGATTATAGGTTAGGAAGACAAATCTCACAGATTTTTTATTTTCATAACCTGAAAACACCAAAATCCTGGTAGAGCATCAAGTTTATAAAATGTCATGTTAGGTTAGTTTGGTTTATAAAACCAAGTGTCATTGACTTTTGCTCTCCCAACCTGTGAACACCCAAAATAACATTAACCAGATTATGTGTAAATTTGCTTAGTTGGTGTTGTCTTATCTAAATGTAGCAATATTTGCAGATCCCACAAAAAGCATAAGTCAAAAAAGAGGAAAGCAGAAGACGAGGATGGGAGCAACAGCTGTAGCAAAGACACCGACACCGCTGACCACGGAGGCTGGTGGCACTGTCGGGCCCTGCACCAGGCAAGGGGTTTTGTAGTTTGTAAATTATTGATGTCAGTGTAACCAGCATAGTGGAGCTTAGTTCATGCAGATCCTCAGCCATTGAGATGGTGGCTGTGATATTAAAGCCCTCAGTAGTGAAGGATTGCTGTGCTTAGCTAAGACCCTAAGAGGTGTGTGGACTGCCAGCGACAGTAGTTATTAAATCAACTCAGCAGACTAGTGCCAGAGAAAACCTTGATGGATTATAAAGAAAGAGAAAGAGATGATCCTTAAAAGCTACAGTTGTAATAATCTATTGATACAACTTTACAGATGACTGGATCCGTGGCGATACAGCTCGGAGGATTACCGGTGTATGTGCGAGCCTTGGACAATGGCTTGTTTACAGCTGGTGCTCCTCATGACCAAGGTTTTGGCTTTCCTTACACATTTTAAAACCGGTATTTTAGTTTTACGAATATGTATATATGTAGTTTTTTTCTATTAGTAAATTCTGACTACATTATGATAATTACTACACTACTTTTATATATAAGAGTGGTTGTGTTAATGGGTTACAGAAAGGCAGAAATAAAAGCTCAGGGAAAAACTCAGTCCATAAAGAGTTAAATGGATTATGCAAAACCAGAAAAGTGTCGTAATATCTCTATCTTTTCTCAGAAATTAACTTTGTTGATATTAGATCTGCAAATCTTTAGGAATAAATATTAGTCCAAGCACTGACCACAATTACCATCATGTCTAAGAAAATTTGTTTTAATTGCACATACATGTAAAGGTTTTATAAGGTGACTTTTTTTTATTGTATGCACTGGACCTCTGAAAAAAAGCATCCTAACAGTCAAAGTGGCTTTCAGGTGATGGGCCATCCCCTGAAGAGGTGTTGACAGCAGTGCCAGCAGGAGATGAACGCATTGCCTTCAAGTCTGGCTACAACAAGTATCTTGGAGTGGACGGGGCAGGACGAGTGGTGGGCCGAGCTGATGCCATTGGTCCACGGGAGATGTGGCAACCTGTGTTTCAGGTAAGGATCTGCGTGGTGAAGGCCGTCCTTGTGCTCAGTATTATTTCAGTGGATGCAAATATGAATATATATTTCAGGCCTGGGTGGTTGTTGCAGTAAGTCTAGAGTTTGCTTTGAATAGCCTTTGTGGAACTGAAGGAAGCAGTGGATCAGTCATGGTTAGAAACTCATTCTAATTATTGATATGAATTGTATGTGAAGGATTTTCATTATAAAGGAATAAATGCACTTTAATAGTGAGTGATTTAGATGTGCTGCATATGTTTCATCTATCTAGAGTAATTTCAAGCTACAATTTCCAGGACTTGTGCACAAAGGTAGCCTTCATTTCATGATAGTGCATTGTATTTTCATTTTTACCACTGAGCTGTCTTTATGGATTAAAGCAATATACCATTGATTGTTACAATAACTGTCACCTGCTTATCTTCAAGGATGAGCAGACAGCCCTGCTAGGTGCCAATGACTGCTTCCTAGGCAGGGATGAAGAGGACAATGTTGTTGCCATAACCCAGAGGGCCGGACCAGACCATATGGTGGTGGTGCGATCTAACACAATCAGGTGAGGTGCCTAACCAGGTACAGTAGTTACATCTGACAAATGACCCTTTATTAAAGAAATAAATGGTATTTCTTTTATTGTTTTGACAGTTTGTAGTTACAGTGAACATTATGTTTAATATACTCTGATCCTGATTGTGTAACCACCATCAAATGTGATTCATAGCCTTATATGTGTGTTTGAGGAATACCATCCCAGTGTCTTGCATTCCTGTACCTATGCTGCTTCCCAGGGAGTGTGACCGGCCTAAGGAGGTGCCAGAGGAGGAGCGTGGTAAACTGAAGGATGTGGAGAAGAACTATGTGAAGAAGTTCCAGAAGTTTCAGGACAAGCGACTCCGCATCAATGAGGATGGAGTAGCAGAACTGAAGTCTGCACGCAATGAAGGCAGCCTGCACGAGGCTCTACTGGACCGTCGCTCCAAGATGAAAGCTGACAGATACTGCAAGTGATTGCTCTCCTTACCTCCCTTCTCATGTTTTCTTCTGTCTCCTTCATCTTCTGCCATGAGTGTCAATGGTTGAGATGAAAAGTAGGACAGTATATGAGTTGTGTCCAAACAAAAGTCAGGCAATGAGAAACTGATGTATTGCTCTACTGGCAATTTAGTTACTCTTATCTCCATCAGAGAATTTCCTTCCACTGCTGAAACACTGGTCTTAATATCAGCATAGTGGTACATCAACTGAAGAGGAGACTTCAATAGTGAAATCTTTGCATTTGTGGAAGTTTAGTACAACAGCTGAATACTTCCTACTTGTTCCACATGTATTTTTGTAAGTAAACGTTCCAGTACTTTGAAAATGTAATCCCCAACATAGTATGTCAGAGATATGTTTTTTTTTTCCATGTTCAAGACAATGGTAACAATTTTATATTAAATAATAGTAAAGTTATGATGCAGTAATTAATGCTCAACCTTTTGAACAAAGACAAAGGTTATAAGAATCTAGTCAACAATCTGATTGATAGATAAACAGCCACCGTCTGCCTTTAGAAAGAACTTTTGTTGCAAAGAGAGAGAGAGGGGGGCTAGTGTCAGCACCACGTGTGCTCTAAATTTGTCTCTGCTACCGGATTCTGAAAGAGCCAGTGATGCGTCCTGTAAGTGTGTACTCATCAGAAAGAAAGAAATGGAGTAGGACGAAAAGTCATAAATTGGTCGGTCACTTATCATAATAACTTTTTTAAGTAACTTTTTTTTTTATCAAATTACGGTATAGGCTCATAGGATTGCAGCTTGACAACAAAGACCAAATTGCGGTAGCTACTATGACACACACACACACACTCTCTCTCTCTCTCTCTCTCTC
>NC_059298.1:13894105-13906605 GCF_017591435.1 Portunus trituberculatus
TGATGTCAAGCATTATTGACTTGCATGCTCAGCGAACAGTAACATATAAGGCAAAGCTTGGCAGATGTTACCATACTCATGTACAAAACTCCACTGTCAACACCTGCCACTTGTTTTGTTAAGCTCTTCCACGTTCAGAGAGGCTAACTTGTGCTACCTACGGGATTGCGACTCTTAATTCTGACGCTGTTTCAATACCCTTCTCAAATTTTTGGATGATGCTTTTGGAACTCTATATTCCTTGGGTACTCAGGTTCATTTATTTACTTATTTTTTAATGTTGTGTTGCTGTTATTGTTGTTAGTGGTGGTGTTGCTGTTGCTTTTCCTACTAACTGTATAAATTTTTAAACATAAGGAAACAGGTGCAGTCCGTCTCTAGACTTTATGCTTTATTTACAGTGCATATTTACTTAAAAAAAGAAAGAGAAAAGAATGCAGTCGATAGCCAGACAAGAGAAAGAAGAAGAATGCAGTTGGGTGCTTTCGAGCTGTGGTGAAAGTTGTTTGTTTACCAGAAAAAAAAAAGTTACCTGCGGTCAGTTTGCCAATGTATAGTATGTTCATGCAGCGTGTGGCACACATAGCGTCCCTGGCGTGCATGTGTGACCCTGGAAGTAACGCAGGTGGTCGGTCAAGGTCACGTGCAATACTTGGAGAGGTCATTGGAGAGCCACGTGCCAGATGTGTGACCTGTTTGTGTGCGAGGATGGACTGACAAGATGGGGTGGGTGACCTTGCTCTCTCTCTCTCTCTCTCTCTCTCTCTCTCTCTCTCTCTCTCTCTCTCTCTCACCTCGACTAGGAAGGATTCACTTGGGGTGCGAACCAGGATCAGAAGTTAAGGCTGTGGTACAGGTGGCATAAAGGTCACGGCCTGAGAGAGAGAGAGAGAGAGAGAGAGAGAGACTCAGACGTTAAGAGAAGCGGGTGGCATCATTTCGTGAGGTTAAGCATTGAAACATTATTTTTCCATACGTGTCTGTGAAGTGAGGGAGTTGCGTGCTGGCCAAGAGAACATGACATCTGATGAACACTACGCACAGCTATGATTTAATTTCTAGGTCACTGTCAAGTCTCCGAGAAGCGAATGGGGCCTCTTTGACACTTTTATGAATCTTCTGGCGTTCCTCAAGCCATTATCTCACATTGTCATCGGTGTGCTATTGCTTTGAAAGTTTTCCTGTCATCTTCCTCCGGCCTGGTTAGCTTCTTTTGGGGTAGACAGTGGTGAAATATGAATGTATAGGTGATTAGATATGGAGTGTTGCTGAATCCTGCTGGTGACTGTTTTAATCACCGCTTTATTTTGGCTTGTAACAATCATTTTGAATCCTAATGATGGATCATAGTTTGTCTTTTTTTCTTTATCTTTTCTTTCTCTTTTCTGTATTTTCTTTTTCTAGAGTGTGTTTCCTCTTTCGTCTCTCTCTCTCTCTCTCTCTCTCTCTCTCTCTCTCTCTCTCTCTCTCTCTCTCTCTCTCTCTGATGTTTATTTCTTGGTGTATTTCTTCAACAACAGTGACTCAAACTCAGAGGCGGTGTGGTGGTGGTGATGATGGTGGTGGGCAGCTGGGGTTGGTCAGTTTTGATCATACAAACACACAAACTGACTTGAATCGGGCGAGGTCAGTGATGCGTTAGGTCAACAAACACGATGGTGCCACGTCTCTCTCTCTCTCTCTCTCTCTCTCTCTCTCTCTCTCTCTCTCTCTCTCTCTCTCTCTCTCTCTTGATTAATTATACAGGAAAGTTGATTCATGCCAAGCTTTATAAACTGTTACTCTGTCTAACGCCCTTGAGTTGTGTGCCCTGCTGGATTGTGTTCAGGGCTGTTGTGGTGAGCCTCTGCGCACACACACACACACACACACACACACACACACACACACACACACACACACACACATTTGGAAGAGTAGGCGCCAATTCTGAATCATCAATGGCCTTCACTCCTCATAGAACACACACACACACACACACACACACACACACACACACACACACACACACACACACACACACACACACACACACACACGGCCCGGTAGCTCAGTGGTTAGAGCGCTGGCTTCACAAGCCAGAGGACTGGGGTTCGATTCCCCGGCCGGGTGGAGATATTTGATTGTGTCTCCTTTCACGTGTAGCCCCTGTTCACCCTGTTCACCTAGCAGTGAGTAAGTACGGGATGTAAATCGAGGAGTTGTGACCTTGTTCCGGTGTGTGGTGTGTGCCTGGTCTCAGGCCTATCCGAAGATCGGAAATAATGAGCTCTGAGCTCGTTCCGTAGGGTAACGTCTGGCTGTCTCGTCAGAGACTGCAGCAGATCAAACAGTGAATTACACACACACACACACACACACAATATTATGAGCTTCCGTGAAACCTTTCAAGATGATAGTGTAATTATTGTTAATGCTAGATCGTGTAGTAGTAGTAGTAGTAGTAGTAGTAGTAGTAGTATAGTAGTAGTAGTAAAAACAATAGTAACTGACGCATGGAAGAGACGTTGGCGGCGGCAGCGGTAATTGTGGTGGTGGTGATGGTGGTGGTGGGTGGATGGGTGGTCCGGGACGCCCTGAGGCTCTGCCAGAAGGAGATGTTCAGGGAAATAAAGATGCCTTCAGGTTGTTGCGTGCTTGTGTGTGTGTGTGTGTGTGTGTGTGTGTGTGTGTGTTTGTATGTATTTCATGAATCGAGGAAGTCGTGAAAGCGCCACAACAGCCAACGAAAGTTCCGCCTGCAGGGAATTCCTTGGAAAGTTTGGGTGGCTTTTGTTGCTGTTTGGCGGCGAGCGAGCGAAGGAAGGATGGAAGGAAGGAAGGACTCTGCTTGGGGCGAAATTTAGTCCTGCATTACCTTTTTTTTTCACCTTGTCTTTTTTCCTCTCATTACTTTTCACTGCTCCAAATTTTCTTCTGCTTGTGAGTAAAATAAAAAGCCGAAACTTCTTTATTTCTTCCTCTTTTTCCTATCAATAGAAGAATCGGTAATATATTGCTCAGTATTCTTAATATAATATCTCATCTCTTTTTACCGGTAATCTCTAGAACTCCTTTCCATATTCACTTCTACTTTTGACTTACATTGTTTTAAAAGGAAAGTTTCTAGACACTGTCCATTTATTATATATATATTATTCTCAATCTTCCTCCTCTTTTGCTGCTAAATGCGAGAATCCTCTCTCTGTTCCCGTATTCACTGCTACTTTTGACTTACATAAACTTAAGAGGAAGGTTTCAAGACACTTCATACTGTTCATAACTTCACTTATGATAATATTCTCAATCTTTCACCTCTTGCTGCTAAACACGAGAACTTCCCTTCTGTTTTCGTATTCACTGCTACCCAGACTCAAGAGGAAGGTTTCAAGATACTTCTCCTCATACTGTTCATTTATTATAGTGTTCTCTGTCTCTCACCTCTTTATACTGCTAGAATCGAAAACTTACAGCCTGCTTCATGCTTCATATATTCTACCTTTGACTCGTGCTGTCTTACGAAGGCATTATCAAGACACTTATCCTTACATTATTGATAAGTCTTTCAATACACTCTTAGGTAACTGAACTTTTTTTCGTGATCTTGTTAGAATGTCTAGATGTAGTGCACGTGTTAACACCATGAGTACGATGCCTCGTTTCGATATTCATTATGCTTACTATTAGGCAGTTTTATACAGCTTCAGAAACTTATAGGGGGGTTAAAATAGTGAAGACTGTGGCCATTATTCTTCTGACCCCCATAGACCATTCCTAATGTCAATAGTCTAGTCTAATGTCTTGTCGGACACAAATCTCAAGGTAAAAATGTGTCCCAGTATTGAAGGGATTAAGAATTAGTGGAGTGTGATGTGGGAAAGGGTAAGGAAAGAAGAAGGTAGACGTTCAACTAACAGGAAATTATCATGACCTCTTTCGCCTCTTCTTCCGGAAACTCTCTCTCTCTCTCTCTCTCTCTCTCTCTCTCTCTCTCTCTCTCTCTCTCTCTCTCTCTCTCTCTGTGTGTGTGTGTGTGTGTGTGAGGTTAGACATAAGGGGAATGTATTTAATATGGTTAAGAGAGAGAGAGAGAGAGAGAGAGAGAAAAAGTAACAGGTGACACGCGGGAAAAATTAACTACTTAGCATGTAAGGTTGTCTTTTTTTGCCGCGTTTCCTTTCTCTCTCCCCCCTCCCTCTCTCTCTCTCTCTCTCTCTCTCTCTCTCTCTCTCTCTCTCTCTCTCTCTCTCTCTCTCTCTCTAAGCAAATTTATTCATACATTTCCTTATCCCTCCTCTATGCAACGACAAATAAAAAAAAAGAAAAAAGCGAAGAAAAACGAAAGTGACTCAGTATAGAAGATCCGAAGCTTCGAACGCGGACCGAAGCACAACCACCACCACCACCACCACCACACGCTCTCGTAAACAATAGGATGTCCTCGATGGCTTTGGGCAAGAGAGACTTACCACATGGCACGAGAGAGAGAGAGAGAGAGAGAGAGAGAGAGAGAGAGAGAGAGAGAGGGAGAGGGATGGGGGCGGGGGGAGCCGACCCTGAGAGTTTGTGCACGTGAGATTTACGGAGATGGGTAATGGGAAAGTGGTGGTGGTGGTGGTGGTGGGAGGAGGAGGTTAGGGAAGCCTTGTGTTGGTAGTGGTGGTGGTGAATGTCGTCACCACCACCACCACCACAGTGAACACGTACAGGTAAAGGTATTATTATTTAGTTTGTGGTGGCGTCACTAAAGAAATGACGTAATGTGTGTGTTAGTGTCTTTGTCGCTTCAGAGATCGTGCTCTTAGAAATATCATACGGACCTTATCAAATGTCTCATATTTCCATCTGTGTGTGTGTGTGTCACGTGACGTCTTAAGTTTTGAGTAAATTTTGGCAGCCAGTAAGTTATTGCTGGCTTAAAAAAATGCTTGTGTGTGTGTGTGTGTGTGTGTGTCTGTGGGATTTCCGCCTTTGTGTATAGATAGATTTATTTATTTTTCTACATTTTGTTTATGCTTATTATTGCTTTTTACCTAATAAGTGTAAGGTAGGTCAGTATTCCACCTTTTGTCGTGCTCTTCTTCTTTTCTAAGTGTGTGTGTGTGTGTGTGTGTGTGTGTGTGTGTGTGTGTAAGGCGGCCTCGAGGCTAAATATTTCACCCTCGTTGCCAAGTTTTCTGTAATAAAATGTGAGCCGCGTCCGTAGAGCAGTGTTAGCAAGGTTTCCTTATGGGGGTAAAGAGCGTAGCTAGTCTCATTGTTGTTGCTTTACCTATTTATTTATTTTTGTATCATTTGGTGGCGGTGGCGATGATGGTGGTGGTAGTAGTGGTAGTGGTGTTTCATCTTTACTTGTGTTTTTCTTATTTATTCTTATCCATGGCCTTCTTCTCATCATCATCATCATCATCATCATCATCATCATCATCATCATCATTTTTCTTATTTATCTGTTACAGTATTTTAGTACGACACGGATTTCCCTCCTTACTTTTTTTCTTATCCTTTCTTAAGTTAGTTTGTCAGATGTTGAAGTATGTGTGTGTGTGTGTGTGTGTGTGTGTGTGTGTGTGTGTGTGTGTGTGTGCGCTGTGCGATGCTCCGGCCTTTTTACGGTCTGCTATTTCTGTTCCTGGTGGTGGTGGTGGTGGTGGTGGTGGTGGGTGTGATGATGGTAGTGATGGTGGTGGGAGTGGTGGTAGCGATGGTGATGGTGGGTCACCTGGCAGACTGCTGGCACCCTTAGCTCTCTCTCTCTCTCTCTCTCTCTCTCTCTCTCTCTCTCTCTCTCTCTCTCTCTCTCTGTGTGTGTGCGTGCTTGCGTCTTGCTTACTTTGTTTCTTTATAATTTTTTGCATTCTTTGAACCTAGGGAGAGAGAGAGAGAGAGAGAGAGAGAGAGAGAGAGGTATTTCCTTGTGTGTCATGTGTCTATTCAGGTACCAAACTTTTCCTCTCCTCCTCCTCCTCCTCCTTTTATGAGTAGTTTCCTTCTTAATCAACAGACTAAGCGTCCGTATTTCGCCTCCGTCAGCTTCTCGCATTAGTCAAACAAGAGACAACAGAAGGCAACACACACACACACACACACACACACACACACACACACACACACACACACACACACACTATTCCTATTCTTGTTTTGTTATTACTGTTGTCGTTTTTTCTTTTCTTCTTATTTTGTAAAATTACAATAAATTCCAAATTCTAAATTCTAATCTCTAAAGAAATTTTTCTTTTCTTTTTTTCTTTCTTTTCTTCTTTCCTCATCCTCCTCAGCGTCAAGGGTCTTCTTAATTTTCTTCTTTTTTATTCGTTTCCTCCTCATCTTCCTCCTCATCTTTAAGCATCAATCGTTGGCTGGCTCAACTCACAGATCTTCTTTAGCCATTCCTTCTCTTTATTACAGTCTCTTCACTCTCTCCCAATCTCGTCAACACCACCAGTCCATCGCTTGTTATCCTCCTCTCGCCTCTCCCTCCTTCCCCCTCAATGGGCGCGGATATAAGAACTCATTCCTATGCAATTACACAGTCTATTAGTCATTTGCTCAGTCTCAGTCAGCCTCTGCGTCAGTATTTTTAGGGTCAGCGTCTTAATCGTCATTCTGTGTATTGTATTGCCTTCGTCAGCGTCGCCCTCAGCTCTATAGGTCCTGTCTGGGTGTAACACGTGATTCAGGGGGTATTTCTACGTATGGCGCGTCATCTCACTGTCTGTCTATATTTGGTAAGATTTGTGGGGTTCAGAATTTTTTTTTAAGGGAAATATTATTAGTTTTTATTTTCTTTCTTTCCTTTCTTTCATTCCTTTTCTTCGTGTGTGTGTGTGTGTGTGTGTGTGTGTGTGTGTGTGTGTGTGTGTGTGTGTGTGTGTTTCCTTCATTCATTCCTATCATTATTTCTTTTGTGTTATTTTCTTTTAATGTATTTAGTATTTGTTTTCTTTCCTTCCTTCCTTTCTTTCTTTTTCTTTTTTTTTTCTTTCTTTTTTCTTTCTTTCCTTCCTTTCTTTCTTTCTTCTTTCTTTCCTTCCTTCCTTCCTTCCTTCCTTCCTTTCTTTCTTTCTTTCTTTCTTTCTTCCTTCCTTCTTTCCTTTTTTTCTTCCTTCCTTCCTTCCTTCCTTCCTTCCTTCCTTCCCTCCTTTCTTCCTCCCTCCCTCCCTCTCTCCCTTTCGTGTGAAGCCTTCTTGACAATCCTCCTCAATTAATTCCCTCATATCTTGGAGGTTAGAAAAGTGAAGGAGATTTGCCAAGCGTACTAAACCCACTCCACTTCCTTCCCTTCGTTCTCTTTCCCATTCTCTTCTCAAGTCCTCTTTTTGTAATGAACGTCCCTTATCTTCCTCCACTTTATTCCCATGCCTCTAACCCTCTGCCACTTCTTTATCTCTCTTTTTCTCCACTATCTCCCTTTCCCTTCTCTTCTCTTCTACTTTTTCGTTATCTTTTCTTTTCTTTGACTTATTTTTTTTTCTATTTGTTTTCTATTTCTTCTTCCCTTTACTATATGTTATCTATCCTCTTTATTTCCTTCTTTCCTCCTTTCCCTAATTCTTCATCCTTTCTTCCGCTTTTTTTTATTATTTTTTATTATACTTTTCATTTTTTCTTTCATTCTTTCCTTCATTTAATTCCTTCCTCCCTATTTCTTTCAATCTTTATTCCTCCTTTTTATCTTCTATTTCTTTCCGTCGTTGCTCATTTCTTCCCTCCCTCCCTTCCTTTCTCCCTCAGGCTCTCTCCCTCTCTCCCTCCTTTCCGCCTTATCTCCGTCATCACCCAGAAGCTACACAAGGTGCCTCTCTCTCTCTCTCTCTCTCTCTCTCTCTCTCTCTCTCTCTCTCTCTCTCTGTGTGTGTGTGTGTGTGTGTGTGTGTGTGTGTGTGTGTGTGTGTGACGCAGCGTTTTCTCAGAGTTTGGTTGCAAGAAGGAGGAAGGAAGCCACTGACACACACACACACACACACACACAGGCCGGCACACAAACTTCCTTAGTCTTAAGTACTTATATATATCTCCTCAACTACTAGTACTCTTTTTTCTTCCACTCTCCCTCTCTCTTTCTTCCCCCTCTTCCTCCTCCTCCAACTTCTCCTCTTCCTTTTCTTGCTCCTCCCCTTCCCATCCTAAAAAATGGAAAGGAAGGGGCATAATGAGATCAAGAGTGAGGAAGTGTGTGCAGAGAGAGAGAGAGAGAGAGAGAGAGAGAGAGAGAGAGAGAGAGAGCTTGTTGGCATCTGGTGGTTTTATGTAATCTAATTAATCTTGCTCGTTATTTCACACCGTTGTTTATGTTATCCCTTATTCCTTTTCTGTTCTTCTCCATGTACTCTTCTCTTCGTGTTTTCTCTTCTTTTTCCTTTGCTTCTATTTCTCTTCCTTCTGTGTTCTTTATATTTATTTTTGCACCTTTTTGTTATCTTTATTCTCTTCCTCCTTTTTTTCCTTTCGTTCATTTCCTAACTGTGTTCTGTATGATTTTATTATCTTTTTTTATCCTATTTTTTCTCGTCTTCCTTCTCTCCCTTTTGCCTTTTCTCTCCTTTTATTCCTTATCCTTCTCATCTCCATTCTTTATCATGTTTCCATTGCTTATTCCATCTCTTCTTATTGATCCTTCTTCTTATGTCTATTTTCCTCTTCCTTCTTCTATTATTTATCATTTTTGTTCCTATTTCATAATCCTTCTGTTTTTATTCTTGTCTTCTTCCTCTCGTCTTTTACCTCTTCCCTACCCCGTCCTTGTCTTCCTCTCCTTCTTCGTTTGTCTTTCTCTTTTTATCTTCCTGTTTCTGCTTCACCCTCTCTTCATTATCAGATTTCTAACCGTCTTCCTCTCTTCTCTCATCTCCCTTCCTCCTCATGTCCCCCCCATCCCTCCCCCTATCTCTCTCTCTCTCTCTCTCTCTCTCTCTCTCTCTCTCTCTCTCTCTCTCTCTCTCTCTCTCTCTCTCTCTCTCTCTCTCTCTCTCTCTCTCTCTCTCTCTCTCTCTCTCTCTCTCTCTCTCTCTCTCTCTCTCTCACCTCCATCATCTCTCACCCATGTCTTTCCTCTCCTCCTTGCACAGTAATCTCTCTCTCTCTCTCTCTCTCTCTCTCTCTCTCTCTCTCTCTAGTAATTTTTTCACTTGTTTCATTTTTTCACTTGTTTCATTTTTTCTCTCTCGCCTTTACTTGTTTCCTTCTTTCTATTTCATTTCTATCCTTGTCTTCTTGCTTTATTTCCGTCCTTCCTTTCTTCCTTATTTTTTATTTATTTATTCATCTCTTCATTCTTTCCTTGCTTCCCTACAAGTGTACTTTTCCTCCTCCTTTCTTCCTCTTCTTCTGTCTTTTGTTCTTTATCTTCTTTTTTTTTCACTAATGTCTTAGTTTAAATTTAACTTTCAAAATAGTGATTAATCTTTCTCTCATTGATTCCTCTCCCTCTTTCCTCCACACCTTGCGTACTTTCCATCTTTCCTCTAACTTTCCTTCGCTGTCTTGCCTTTCTTCCTTCCATTCCTCTTTCGCTAACCACCTCACCTCCCTTCTTTCCTTATTTTCCCTCATTCCTCTCTTTCCTCGCCGCCTCGCCCTCCCTCTAGGCAAACAGAGCATAAATACATTTGTTTACTTAATTACGAGCACCGCCTCCTCCTCCTCCTCCTCCTCCTCCTCCTCCTCCTCCTCCTCCTCCTCCTCCTCCTCCTGCCAGCCATGCCTCGCCAGGAGCTATGGCCTCAGGGCTTCGTGTCAGGCTGCTCTCTCTCTCTCTCTCTCTCTCTCTCTCTCTCTCTCTCTCTCTCTCTCTCTCTCTCTCTCTCTCTCTCTCTCTCTCTCTCTCTCTCTCTCTCTCTCCTTCTTTTCCTTCTTTCCTTTCCTTTTCTCCCTGTTTACATCCGTTACCTATCCATGCATCCACCCATCCATCCACAAATTCATCCATTCATCCATACTCCCATCCCCTACCAAACTATCCATCTAATTAGTGCTCATCCAGGTAATATATTCTCGTCTGCCCATCTCTCCATCCATCTATCCGTCCATTTATCCATCCCTCAGTAAGCTTCTCATCCCAGCAACCGTCACTGTTTTCTTGTCTTTTCTTTCACACTTTCCCGCTTAAAGAAGAGACTTGTTCGTTAGTGTTTCTTTTGCTAGGGGAAGTTAATGAGAGTTTGTCTTATTTTTTGTATGCCAAGTAAGTATCTCTTTGTGTTTTTCTTTTGTGGTTTAGAGAGAGAGAGGGGGGTGGTGAGTGGTAGGTCAGAGGATGTAAGAGTATAAGAGAGATGAATGGAGAGGAAGTGTGAGAAGAGAGAAGGAGGGAATAGAAGATAGACAAATTACACACACACACACACACACACACACACACACACACACACACACACACACACACACACACACACACACACACACACTCTCTCTCTCTCTCTCTCTCTCTCTCTCTCTCTCTCTCTCTCTCTCTCTCTCTCTCTCTCTCTCTCTCTCTCTCTCTCTATGGCTTCCTTCTCACATTGCACCTCAGACACACGTGGCACATACCGCTGCTCTTTCCAAGCACACACACACACACACACACACACACACACACACACAGCCCGCAGTTTGTTTGTCCGTATGTCTGTATGTTTTGTTTCGAGGTTATAGTTGTTATGTGTGAGCCGCGAAGGTCGAAGATGTGGGGCGAGTTAGTCAACCTTGAAATAAGAAAAAATAAAAGAAAGAAAGAAGGAAAAACTTGGTCCGTGTAGAAAAAAAAAGTGAGGAAAAGAAAAGATGAAGCCATTGGAATTTCAAAAATAGAGAAGAGATAAAATAAAAAAAGAGCTCTTGAAGTCCTCTGAAGTGTAAAAAAAAAGAAAAGGAAACGGAAAAATTTAAGCCCCGAAGTAGACTAAAACTTTAACCAATCTCAAAAAACGCAAACAAAAGAGAAGAAACATGAGAGAGAAAGTTGCGTTATCGTATTCCTGAGTCGGGGTAGTGGTGGTGGTGGTGGTGGTGGTGAGGAGGGGACAGCAGCACAGAGGGTCAGGCAGTTAGGCTTCATTACTGGCCTGACTTGACGCTTCTCTTGGGGCGGGACGCGAGGCAGAGGAGAGAGTGATGAAGGGCTGAGGTGGTGCTATAGTGATTAATGTTGAGATGTATACCTCTTTTATATACTTACCTAGATGCAGTGTGTGGTCTCTCTCTCTCTCTCTCTCTCTCTCTCTCTCTCTCTCTCTCTCTCTCTCTCTCTCTCTCTCTCTCTCTTTTCTTTTCTCTTTGGTTGGTTGGTTGGTTGTTGTTGTTGTTGTTGTTGTTGTTGTTGTTGTTGTTGTTGTTCGTCATCGTATTCATCTTTATTCTTTTGTTCTACTTTTTGTTTTGTTCTTATTCTTTCTTTCTTTCTTTATTTATTTATTTGTTTATCTTATTATTTATTTTTTTTTTTAGTTTTCTTCCTCTTCCGCCTGACAAGGACCTACTGTTGCTATTTGACTTTCCTTTGTATTCCTGTATGTACGTTCTCCTCCTCCTCGCACGTCTTGTTTAGGTGAGGAGCCTCCCGGGGGCGGGGAAAGTGACGCCCGTGAGACACTCGGGGCGTCATAGCCACTTGGGGCGGGATTTACGATGAACGATAAAGGGGAGGAAGAGAACGAGGAGGAGGAGGAGGAGGTGTAGAGCTCATGAGGTATGATAGACGAAGAGTAGCAACAGCAGTGTACGTAGTAGTAGTAGTAGTAGTTGTTAGTAGTAGTAGTAGTTGTTGTTGTTGTTGTTGTTGTTGTTGTTGTTGTTGTAAGTAGTAGGACTAGGAAGAGGAGGAACGATAGCAGGATGAGCAACAGTGAATGCACCACCAGTAGCAGTTGTAACAGTAGTAGTAGTAGTAGTAGTAGTAGTAGTAGTAGTAAGAAACGGAGGATGAAGAGCAGGAGTAGGATCAAGAGTAGGGGAGGAGGAAAGAATAATGAACAGAACAAAGAGTCAATACAAGAGGCAACAAGCAGCACGGACACAGACTGGTCACTCACCTTCCTGTGTGGCTGCGGTGACCTGCTGGATCGTCGTGACAAGGCCAACCAGAGACCACACATCTTGTCCGGCTTCCCGTATGCCATGCTCAGCTGAGTGCGTGGGTTAGGCCTTGCTCATGGACGCCGCATGACATTCACCTCGCACCTAACACTCACCACTTACACCATTAACCATCACGTATTCAGAAACGCTTTGCTATCTCACCACGACTATTCTTGAGAGTGTTCCTCCTGTTAGTAATGTAGAACCTGTTAGTAACGTAGGGATAGTGTTAATGTGGTACTAAGACCGTCACGTACTCAGAAACGCTTTGCTATCTCACCACGACTATTTTCAAAGGTTATAAAGGATATTATAGAGATTCTTAAGAGTGTTTCTCCTGTTAGTAATTTAAGAATTGTGTTGATGTGTTATTGGAACTGTTACCAATCTAGAAACGCTTTGCTCTCACCACGACTATTTTTCAAAGGCTAAACAAAGTTATTATAGGTATTCTTAAGAGT